>NW_028120078.1:165000-270840 GCF_965119305.1 Pelophylax lessonae | reverse complement strand
TTTATTGAATAGCGGAATAGGAAAATATGATCAAAAAAAGTGTATGTATCTCACACGTACACAACCATACTAGGCCCCAATTACTATTGTTTGTACCCCTAAAAGGATGGATGAGGAGTAGGAGGAGTATGGAACAGGCAGCACCCTCAAATCTTCAGAAGTATGAGATGAACCTCAAAAACTTGGAAAGGTTGATCTCACACGTACCGACACAGACTATCCCGCAATTTAATTGATCCCCAAAGGTTTTTATTGAATAGCGGAATAGGAAATATGATCAAAAAAAGTGTATGTATCTCACACGTACACAACCACACTAGGCCCCAATTACTATTGTTTGTACCCCTAAAAGGATGGATGAGGAGTAGGAGGAGTATGGAACAGGCAGCACCCTCAAATATTCCAGAAGTATGAGATGAACCTCAAAAACTTGGAAAGGTTGATCTCACACGTACCGACACAGACTATCCCGCAATTTAATTGATCCCCAAAGGTTTTTATTGAATAGCGGAATAGGAAATATGATCAAAAAAAGTGTATGTATCTCACACGTACACAACCACACTAGGCCCCAATTACTATTGTTTGTACCCCTAAAGGATGGATGAGGAGTAGGAGGAGTATGGAACAGGCAGCACCCTCAAATCTTCAGAAGTATGAGATGAACCCCAAAAACTTGGAAAGGTGGATCTCACACGTACCGACACAGACTATCCCGCAATTTAATTGATCCCCAAAGGTTTTTATTGAATAGCGGAATAGGAAATATGATCAAAAAAAGTGTATGTATCTCACACGTACACAACCACACTAGGCCCCAATTACTATTGTTTGTACCCCTAAAAGGATGGATGAGGAGTAGGAGGAGTATGGAACAGGCAGCACCCTCAAATCTTCAGAAGTATGAGATGAATCTCAAAAACTTGGAAAGGTTGATCTCACACGTACCGACACAGACTATCCCGCAATTTAATTGATCCCCAAAGGTTTTTATTGAATAGCGGAATAGGAAATATGATCAAAAAAAGTGTATGTATCTCACACGTACACAACCACACTAGGCCCCAATTACTATTGTTTGTACCCCTAAAAGGATGGATGAGGAGTAGGAGGAGTATGGAACAGGCAGCACCCTCAAATCTTCAGAAGTATGAGATGAACCCCAAAAACTTGGAAAGGTGGATCTCACACGTACCGACACAGACTATCCCGCAATTTAATTGATCCCCAAAGGTTTTTATTGAATAGCGGAATAGGAAATATGATCAAAAAAAGTGTATGTATCTCACACGTACACAACCATACTAGGCCCCAATTACTATTGTTTGTACCCCTAAAAGGATGGATGAGGAGTAGGAGGAGTATGGAACAGGCAGCACCCTCAAATCTTCAGAAGTATGAGATGAACCTCAAAAACTTGGAAAGGTTGATCTCACACGTACCGACACAGACTATCCCGCAATTTAATTGATCCCCAAAGGTTTTTATTGAATAGCGGAATAGGAAATATGATCAAAAAAAGTGTATGTATCTCACACGTACACAACCACACTAGGCCCCAATTACTATTGTTTGTACCCCTAAAAGGATGGATGAGGAGTAGGAGGAGTATGGAACAGGCAGCACCCTCAAATCTTCAGAAGTATGAGATGAACCTCAAAAACTTGGAAAGGTTGATCTCACACGTACCGACACAGACTATCCGCAATTTAATTGATCCCCAAAGGTTTTTATTGAATAGCGGAATAGGAAATATGATCAAAAAAAGTGTATGTATCTCACACGTACACAACCACACTAGGCCCCAATTACTATTGTTTGTACCCCTAAAAGGATGGATGAGGAGTAGGAGGAGTATGGAACAGGCAGCACCCTCAAATCTTCAGAAGTATGAGATGAACCTCAAAAACTTGGAAAGGTTGATCTCACACGTACCGACACAGACTATCCCGCAATTTAATTGATCCCCAAAGGTTTTTATTGAATAGCGGAATAGGAAATATGATCAAAAAAAGTGTATGTATCTCACACGTACACAACCACACTAGGCCCCAATTACTATTGTTTGTACCCCTAAAAGGATGGATGAGGAGTAGGAGGAGTATGGAACAGGCAGCACCCTCAAATCTTCAGAAGTATGAGATGAACCTCAAAAACTTGGAAAGGTTGATCTCACACGTACCGACACAGACTATCCCGCAATTTAATTGATCCCCAAAGGTTTTTATTGAATAGCGGAATAGGAAATATGATCAAAAAAAGTGTATGTATCTCACACGTACACAACCACACTAGGCCCCAATTACTATTGTTTGTACCCCTAAAAGGATGGATGAGGAGTAGGAGGAGTATGGAACAGGCAGCACCCTCAAATCTTCAGAAGTATGAGATGAACCCCAAAAACTTGGAAAGGTGGATCTCACACGTACCGACACAGACTATCCCGCAATTTAATTGATCCCCAAAGGTTTTGATTGAATAGCGGAATAGGAAATATGATCAAAAAAAGTGTATGTATCTCACACGTACACAACCAAACTAGGCCCCAATTACTATTGTTTGTACCCCTAAAAGGATGGATGAGGAGTAGGAGGAGTATGGAACAGGCAGCACCCTCAAATCTTCAGAAGTATGAGATGAACCTCAAAAACTTGGAAAGGTTGATCTCACACGTACCGACACAGACTATCCCGCAATTTAATTGATCCCCAAAGGTTTTTATTGAATAGCGGAATAGGAAATATGATCAAAAAAAGTGTATGTATCTCACACGTACACAACCACACTAGGCCCCAATTACTATTGTTTGTACCCCTAAAAGGATGGATGAGGAGTAGGAGGAGTATGGAACAGGCAGCACCCTCAAATCTTCAGAAGTATGAGATGAACCTCAAAAACTTGGAAAGGTTGATCTCACACGTACCGACACAGACTATCCCGCAATTTAATTGATCCCCAAAGGTTTTTATTGAATAGCGGAATAGGAAATATGATCAAAAAAAGTGTATGTATCTCACACGTACACAACCACACTAGGCCCCAATTACTATTGTTTGTACCCCGAAAAGGATGGATGAGGAGTAGGAGGAGTATGGAACAGGCAGCACCCTCAAATCTTCAGAAGTATGAGATGAACCCCAAAAACTTGGAAAGGTGGATCTCACACGTACCGACACAGACTATCCCGCAATTTAATTGATCCCCAAAGGTTTTTATTGAATAGCGGAATAGGAAATATGATCAAAAAAAGTGTATGTATCTCACACGTACACAACCACACTAGGCCCCAATTACTATTGTTTGTACCCCTAAAAGGATGGATGAGGAGTAGGAGGAGTATGGAACAGGCAGCACCCTCAAATCTTCAGAAGTATGAGATGAACCTCAAAAACTTGGAAAGGTTGATCTCACACGTACTGACACAGACTATCCCGCAAATTAATTGATCCCCAAAGGTTTTTATTGAATAGCGGAATAGGAAATATGATCAAAAAAGTGTATGTATCTCACACGTACACAACCACACTAGGCCCCAATTACTATTGTTTGTACCCCTAAAAGGATGGATGAGGAGTAGGAGGAGTATGGAACAGGCAGCACCCTCAAATCTTCAGAAGTATGAGATGAACCCCAAAAACTTGGAAAGGTGGATCTCACACGTACCGACACAGACTATCCCGCAATTTAATTGATCCCCAAAGGTTTTGATTGAATAGCGGAATAGGAAATATGATCAAAAAAAGTGTATGTATCTCACACGTACACAACCAAACTAGGCCCCAATTACTATTGTTTGTACCCCTAAAAGGATGGATGAGGAGTAGGAGGAGTATGGAACAGGCAGCACCCTCAAATCTTCAGAAGTATGAGATGAACCCCAAAAACTTGGAAAGGTGGATCTCACACGTACCGACACAGACTATCCCGCAATTTAATTGATCCCCAAAGGTTTTTATTGAATAGCGGAATAGGAAATATGATCAAAAAAAGTGTATGTATCTCACACGTACACAACCACACTAGGCCCCAATTACTATTGTTTGTACCCCTAAAAGGATGGATGAGGAGTAGGAGGAGTATGGAACAGGCAGCACCCTCAAATCTTCAGAAGTATGAGATGAACCCCAAAAACTTGGAAAGGTAGATCTCACACGTACCGACACAGACTATCCCGCAATTTAATTGATCCCCAAAGGTTTTTATTGAATAGCGGAATAGGAAATATGATCAAAAAAAGTGTATGTATCTCACACATACACAACCACACTAGGCCCCAATTACTATTGTTTGTACCCCTAAAAGGATGGATGAGGAGTAGGAGGAGTATGGAACAGGCAGCACCCTCAAATCTTCAGAAGTATGAGATGAACCTCAAAAACTTGGAAAGGTTGATCTCACACGTACCGACACAGACTGTCCTGCAATTTAATTGATCCCCAAAGGTTTTTATTGAATAGCGGAATAGGAAATATGATCAAAAAAAGTGTATGTATCTCACACGTACACAACCATACTAGGCCCCAATTACTATTGTTTGTACCCCTAAAAGGATGGATGAGGAGTAGGAGGAGTATGGAACAGGCAGCACCCTCAAATCTTCAGAAGTATGAGATGAACCTCAAAAACTTGGAAAGGTTGATCTCACACGTACCGACACAGACTATCCCGCAATTTAATTGATCCCCAAAGGTTTTTATTGAATAGCGGAATAGGAAATATGATCAAAAAAAGTGTATGTATCTCACACGTACACAACCACACTAGGCCCCAATTACTATTGTTTGTACCCCTAAAAGGATGGATGAGGAGTAGGAGGAGTATGGAACAGGCAGCACCCTCAAATCTTCAGAAGTATGAGATGAACCTCAAAAACTTGGAAAGGTTGATCTCACACGTACCGACACAGACTATCCCGCAATTTAATTGATCCCCAAAGGTTTTTATTGAATAGCGGAATAGGAAATATGATCAAAAAAAGTGTATGTATCTCACACGTACACAACCACACTAGGCCCCAATTACTATTGTTTGTACCCCTAAAAGGATGGATGAGGAGTAGGAGGAGTATGGAACAGGCAGCACCCTCAAATCTTCAGAAGTATGAGATGAACCTCAAAAACTTGGAAAGGTTGATCTCACTCGTACCGACACAGACTATCCCGCAATTTAATTGATCCCCAAAGGTTTTTATTGAATAGCGGAATAGGAAATATGATCAAAAAAAGTGTATGTATCTCACACGTACACAACCACACTAGGCCCCAATTACTATTGTTTGTACCCCTAAAAGGATGGATGAGGAGTAGGAGGAGTATGGAACAGGCAGCACCCTCAAATATTCAGAAGTATGAGATGAACCTCAAAAACTTGGAAAGGTTGATCTCACACGTACCGACACAGACTATCCCGCAATTTAATTGATCCCCAAAGGTTTTTATTGAATAGCGGAATAGGAAATATGATCAAAAAAAGTGTATGTATCTCACACGTACACAACCACACTAGGCCCCAATTACTATTGTTTGTACCCCTAAAAGGATGGATGAGGAGTAGGAGGAGTATGGAACAGGCAGCACCCTCAAATCTTCAGAAGTATGAGATGAACCCCAAAAACTTGGAAAGGTGGATCTCACACGTACCGACACAGACTATCCCGCAATTTAATTGATCCCCAAAGGTTTTTATTGAATAGCGGAATAGGAAATATGATCAAAAAAAGTGTATGTATCTCACACGTACACAACCACACTAGGCCCCAATTACTATTGTTTGTACCCCTAAAAGGATGGATGAGGAGTAGGAGGAGTATGGAACAGGCAGCACCCTCAAATCTTCAGAAGTATGAGATGAATCTCAAAAACTTGGAAAGGTTGATCTCACACGTACCGACACAGACTATCCCGCAATTTAATTGATCCCCAAAGGTTTTTATTGAATAGCGGAATAGGAAATATGATCAAAAAAAGTGTATGTATCTCACACGTACACAACCACACTAGGCCCCAATTACTATTGTTTGTACCCCTAAAAGGATGGATGAGGAGTAGGAGGAGTATGGAACAGGCAGCACCCTCAAATCTTCAGAAGTATGAGATGAACCCCAAAAACTTGGAAAGGTGGATCTCACACGTACCGACACAGACTATCCCGCAATTTAATTGATCCCCAAAGGTTTTTATTGAATAGCGGAATAGGAAATATGATCAAAAAAAGTGTATGTATCTCACACGTACACAACCATACTAGGCCCCAATTACTATTGTTTGTACCCCTAAAAGGATGGATGAGGAGTAGGAGGAGTATGGAACAGGCAGCACCCTCAAATCTTCAGAAGTATGAGATGAACCTCAAAAACTTGGAAAGGTTGATCTCACACGTACCGACACAGACTATCCTGCAATTTAATTGATCCCCAAAGGTTTTTATTGAATAGCGGAATAGGAAATATGATCAAAAAAAGTGTATGTATCTCACACGTACACAACCACACTAGGCCCCAATTACTATTGTTTGTACCCCTAAAAGGATGGATGAGGAGTAGAAGGAGTATGGAACAGGCAGCACCCTCAAATCTTCAGAAGTATGAGATGAACCTCAAAAACTTGGAAAGGTTGATCTCACACGTACCGACACAGACTATCCGCAATTTAATTGATCCCCAAAGGTTTTTATTGAATAGCGGAATAGGAAATATGATCAAAAAAAGTGTATGTATCTCACACGTACACAACCACACTAGGCCCCAATTACTATTGTTTGTACCCCTAAAAGGATGGATGAGGAGTAGGAGGAGTATGGAACAGGCAGCACCCTCAAATCTTCAGAAGTATGAGATGAACCTCAAAAACTTGGAATGGTTGATCTCACTCGTACCGACACAGACTATCCCGCAATTTAATTGATCCCCAAAGGTTTTTATTGAATAGCGGAATAGGAAATATGATCAAAAAAAGTGTATGTATCTCACACGTACACAACCACACTAGGCCCCAATTACTATTGTTTGTACCCCTAAAAGGATGGATGAGGAGTAGGAGGAGTATGGAACAGGCAGCACCCTCAAATATTCAGAAGTATGAGATGAACCTCAAAAACTTGGAAAGGTTGATCTCACACGTACCGACACAGACTATCCCGCAATTTAATTGATCCCCAAAGGTTTTTATTGAATAGCGGAATAGGAAATATGATCAAAAAAAGTGTATGTATCTCACACGTACACAACCACACTAGGCCCCAATTACTATTGTTTGTACCCCTAAAAGGATGGATGAGGAGTAGGAGGAGTATGGAACAGGCAGCACCCTCAAATCTTCAGAAGTATGAGATGAACCCCAAAAACTTGGAAAGGTGGATCTCACACGTACCGACACAGACTATCCCGCAATTTAATTGATCCCCAAAGGTTTTTATTGAATAGCGGAATAGGAAATATGATCAAAAAAAGTGTATGTATCTCACACGTACACAACCACACTAGGCCCCAATTACTATTGTTTGTACCCCTAAAAGGATGGATGAGGAGTAGGAGGAGTATGGAACAGGCAGCACCCTCAAATCTTCAGAAGTATGAGATGAACCTCAAAAACTTGGAAAGGTTGATCTCACACGTACCGACACAGACTATCCCGCAATTTAATTGATCCCCAAAGGTTTTTATTGAATAGCGGAATAGGAAATATGATCAAAAAAAGTGTATGTATCTCACACGTACACAACCACACTAGGCCCCAATTACTATTGTTTGTACCCCTAAAAGGATGGATGAGGAGTAGGAGGAGTATGGAACAGGCAGCACCCTCAAATCTTCAGAAGTATGAGATGAACCTCAAAAACTTGGAAAGGTTGATCTCACTCGTACCGACACAGACTATCCCGCAATTTAATTGATCCCCAAAGGTTTTTATTGAATAGCGGAATAGGAAATATGATCAAAAAAAGTGTATGTATCTCACACGTACACAACCACACTAGGCCCCAATTACTATTGTTTGTACCCCTAAAAGGATGGATGAGGAGTAGGAGGAGTATGGAACAGGCAGCACCCTCAAATATTCAGAAGTATGAGATGAACCTCAAAAACTTGGAAAGGTTGATCTCACACGTACCGACACAGACTATCCCGCAATTTAATTGATCCCCAAAGGTTTTTATTGAATAGCGGAATAGGAAATATGATCAAAAAAAGTGTATGTATCTCACACGTACACAACCACACTAGGCCCCAATTACTATTGTTTGTACCCCTAAAAGGATGGATGAGGAGTAGGAGGAGTATGGAACAGGCAGCACCCTCAAATCTTCAGAAGTATGAGATGAACCCCAAAAACTTGGAAAGGTGGATCTCACACGTACCGACACAGACTATCCCGCAATTTAATTGATCCCCAAAGGTTTTTATTGAATAGCGGAATAGGAAATATGATCAAAAAAAGTGTATGTATCTCACACGTACACAACCACACTAGGCCCCAATTACTATTGTTTGTACCCCTAAAAGGATGGATGAGGAGTAGGAGGAGTATGGAACAGGCAGCACCCTCAAATCTTCAGAAGTATGAGATGAATCTCAAAAACTTGGAAAGGTTGATCTCACACGTACCGACACAGACTATCCCGCAATTTAATTGATCCCCAAAGGTTTTTATTGAATAGCGGAATAGGAAATATGATCAAAAAAAGTTTATGTATCTCACACGTACACAACCACACTAGGCCCCAATTACTATTGTTTGTACCCCTAAAAGGATGGATGAGGAGTAGGAGGAGTATGGAACAGGCAGCACCCTCAAATCTTCAGAAGTATGAGATGAACCCCAAAAACTTGGAAAGGTGGATCTCACACGTACCGACACAGACTATCCCGCAATTTAATTGATCCCCAAAGGTTTTTATTGAATAGCGGAATAGGAAATATGATCAAAAAAAGTGTATGTATCTCACACGTACACAACCATACTAGGCCCCAATTACTATTGTTTGTACCCCTAAAAGGATGGATGAGGAGTAGGAGGAGTATGGAACAGGCAGCACCCTCAAATCTTCAGAAGTATGAGATGAACCTCAAAAACTTGGAAAGGTTGATCTCACACGTACCGACACAGACTATCCTGCAATTTAATTGATCCCCAAAGGTTTTTATTGAATAGCGGAATAGGAAATATGATCAAAAAAAGTGTATGTATCTCACACGTACACAACCACACTAGGCCCCAATTACTATTGTTTGTACCCCTAAAAGGATGGATGAGGAGTAGAAGGAGTATGGAACAGGCAGCACCCTCAAAGCTTCAGAAGTATGAGATGAACCTCAAAAACTTGGAAAGGTTGATCTCACACGTACCGACACAGACTATCCGCAATTTAATTGATCCCCAAAGGTTTTTATTGAATAGCGGAATAGGAAATATGATCAAAAAAAGTGTATGTATCTCACACGTACACAACCACACTAGGCCCCAATTACTATTGTTTGTACCCCTAAAAGGATGGATGAGGAGTAGGAGGAGTATGGAACAGGCAGCACCCTCAAATCTTCAGAAGTATGAGATGAACCTCAAAAACTTGGAATGGTTGATCTCACTCGTACCGACACAGACTATCCCGCAATTTAATTGATCCCCAAAGGTTTTTATTGAATAGCGGAATAGGAAATATGATCAAAAAAAGTGTATGTATCTCACACGTACACAACCACACTAGGCCCCAATTACTATTGTTTGTACCCCTAAAAGGATGGATGAGGAGTAGGAGGAGTATGGAACAGGCAGCACCCTCAAATATTCAGAAGTATGAGATGAACCTCAAAAACTTGGAAAGGTTGATCTCACACGTACCGACACAGACTATCCCGCAATTTAATTGATCCCCAAAGGTTTTTATTGAATAGCGGAATAGGAAATATGATCAAAAAAAGTGTATGTATCTCACACGTACACAACCACACTAGGCCCCAATTACTATTGTTTGTACCCCTAAAAGGATGGATGAGGAGTAGGAGGAGTATGGAACAGGCAGCACCCTCAAATCTTCAGAAGTATGAGATGAACCCCAAAAACTTGGAAAGGTGGATCTCACACGTACCGACACAGACTATCCCGCAATTTAATTGATCCCCAAAGGTTTTTATTGAATAGCGGAATAGGAAATATGATCAAAAAAAGTGTATGTATCTCACACGTACACAACCACACTAGGCCCCAATTACTATTGTTTGTACCCCTAAAAGGATGGATGAGGAGTAGGAGGAGTATGGAACAGGCAGCACCCTCAAATCTTCAGAAGTATGAGATGAATCTAATAAACTTGGAAAGGTTGATCTCACACGTACCGACACAGACTATCCCGCAATTTAATTGATCCCCAAAGGTTTTTATTGAATAGCGGAATAGGAAATATGATCAAAAAAAGTGTATGTATCTCACACGTACACAACCACACTAGGCCCCAATTACTATTGTTTGTACCCCTAAAAGGATGGATGAGGAGTAGGAGGAGTATGGAACAGGCAGCACCCTCAAATCTTCAGAAGTATGAGATGAACCCCAAAAACTTGGAAAGGTGGATCTCACACGTACCGACACAGACTATCCCGCAATTTAATTGATCCCCAAAGGTTTTTATTGAATAGCGGAATAGGAAATATGATCAAAAAAAGTGTATGTATCTCACACGTACACAACCATACTAGGCCCCAATTACTATTGTTTGTACCCCTAAAAGGATGGATGAGGAGTAGGAGGAGTATGGAACAGGCAGCACCCTCAAATCTTCAGAAGTATGAGATGAACCTCAAAAACTTGGAAAGGTTGATCTCACACGTACCGACACAGACTATCCCGCAATTTAATTGATCCCCAAAGGTTTTTATTGAATAGCGGAATAGGAAATATGATCAAAAAAAGTGTATGTATCTCACACGTACACAACCACACTAGGCCCCAATTACTATTGTTTGTACCCCTAAAAGGATGGATGAGGAGTAGGAGGAGTATGGAACAGGCAGCACCCTCAAATCTTCAGAAGTATGAGATGAACCTCAAAAACTTGGAAAGGTTGATCTCACACGTACCGACACAGACTATCCGCAATTTAATTGATCCCCAAAGGTTTTTATTGAATAGCGGAATAGGAAATATGATCAAAAAAAGTGTATGTATCTCACACGTACACAACCACACTAGGCCCCAATTACTATTGTTTGTACCCCTAAAAGGATGGATGAGGAGTAGGAGGAGTATGGAACAGGCAGCACCCTCAAATCTTCAGAAGTATGAGATGAACCTCAAAAACTTGGAAAGGTTGATCTCACACGTACCGACACAGACTATCCCGCAATTTAATTGATCCCCAAAGGTTTTTATTGAATAGCGGAATAGGAAATATGATCAAAAAAAGTGTATGTATCTCACACGTACACAACCACACTAGGCCCCAATTACTATTGTTTGTACCCCTAAAAGGATGGATGAGGAGTAGGAGGAGTATGGAACAGGCAGCACCCTCAAATCTTCAGAAGTATGAGATGAACCTCAAAAACTTGGAAAGGTTGATCTCACACGTACCGACACAGACTATCCCGCAATTTAATTGATCCCCAAAGGTTTTTATTGAATAGCGGAATAGGAAATATGATCAAAAAAAGTGTATGTATCTCACACGTACACAACCACACTAGGCCCCAATTACTATTGTTTGTACCCCTAAAAGGATGGATGAGGAGTAGGAGGAGTATGGAACAGGCAGCACCCTCAAATCTTCAGAAGTATGAGATGAACCCCAAAAACTTGGAAAGGTGGATCTCACACGTACCGACACAGACTATCCCGCAATTTAATTGATCCCCAAAGGTTTTGATTGAATAGCGGAATAGGAAATATGATCAAAAAAAGTGTATGTATCTCACACGTACACAACCAAACTAGGCCCCAATTACTATTGTTTGTACCCCTAAAAGGATGGATGAGGAGTAGGAGGAGTATGGAACAGGCAGCACCCTCAAATCTTCAGAAGTATGAGATGAACCCCAAAAACTTGGAAAGGTGGATCTCACACGTACCGACACAGACTATCCCGCAATTTAATTGATCCCCAAAGGTTTTTATTGAATAGCGGAATAGGAAATATGATCAAAAAAAGTGTATGTATCTCACACATACACAACCACACTAGGCCCCAATTACTAATGTTTGTACCCCTAAAAGGATGGATGAGGAGTAGGAGGAGTATGGAACAGGCAGCACCCTCAAATCTTCAGAAGTATGAGATGAACCTCAAAAACTTGGAAAGGTTGATCTCACACGTACCGACACAGACTGTCCTGCAATTTAATTGATCCCCAAAGGTTTTTATTGAATAGCGGAATAGGAAATATGATCAAAAAAAGTGTATGTATCTCACACGTACACAACCATACTAGGCCCCAATTACTATTGTTTGTACCCCTAAAAGGATGGATGAGGAGTAGGAGGAGTATGGAACAGGCAGCACCCTCAAATCTTCAGAAGTATGAGATGAACCTCAAAAACTTGGAAAGGTTGATCTCACACGTACCGACACAGACTATCCCGCAATTTAATTGATCCCCAAAGGTTTTTATTGAATAGCGGAATAGGAAATATGATCAAAAAAAGTGTATGTATCTCACACGTACACAACCACACTAGGCCCCAATTACTATTGTTTGTACCCCTAAAAGGATGGATGAGGAGTAGGAGGAGTATGGAACAGGCAGCACCCTCAAATCTTCAGAAGTATGAGATGAACCTCAAAAACTTGGAAAGGTTGATCTCACACGTACCGACACAGACTATCCCGCAATTTAATTGATCCCCAAAGGTTTTTATTGAATAGCGGAATAGGAAATATGATCAAAAAAAGTGTATGTATCTCACACGTACACAACCACACTAGGCCCCAATTACTATTGTTTGTACCCCTAAAAGGATGGATGAGGAGTAGGAGGAGTATGGAACAGGCAGCACCCTCAAATCTTCAGAAGTATGAGATGAACCTCAAAAACTTGGAAAGGTTGATCTCACACGTACCGACACAGACTATCCCGCAATTTAATTGATCCCCAAAGGTTTTTATTGAATAGCGGAATAGGAAATATGATCAAAAAAAGTGTATGTATCTCACACGTACACAACCACACTAGGCCCCAATTACTATTGTTTGTACCCCTAAAAGGATGGATGAGGAGTAGGAGGAGTATGGAACAGGCAGCACCCTCAAATCTTCAGAAGTATGAGATGAACCTCAAAAACTTGGAAAGGTTGATCTCACACGTATCGACACAGACTATCCCGCAATTTAATTGATCCCCAAAGGTTTTTATTGAATAGCGGAATAGGAAATATGATCAAAAAAAGTGTATGTATCTCACACGTACACAACCACACTAGGCCCCAATTACTATTGTTTGTACCCCTAAAAGGATGGATGAGGAGTAGGAGGAGTATGGAACAGGCAGCACCCTCAAATCTTCAGAAGTATGAGATGAACCCCAAAAACTTGGAAAGGTGGATCTCACACGTACCGACACAGACTATCCCGCAATTTAATTGATCCCCAAAGGTTTTTATTGAATAGCGGAATAGGAAATATGATCAAAAAAAGTGTATGTATCTCACACGTACACAACCACACTAGGCCCCAATTACTATTGTTTGTACCCCTAAAAGGATGGATGAGGAGTAGGAGGAGTATGGAACAGGCAGCACCCTCAAATCTTCAGAAGTATGAGATGAACCCCAAAAACTTGGAAAGGTGGATCTCACACGTACCGACACAGACTATCCCGCAATTTAATTGATCCCCAAAGGTTTTTATTGAATAGCGGAATAGGAAATATGATCAAAAAAAGTGTATGTATCTCACACGTACACAACCACACTAGGCCCCAATTACTATTGTTTGTACCCCTAAAAGGATGGATGAGGAGTAGGAGGAGTATGGAACAGGCAGCACCCTCAAATCTTCAGAAGTATGAGATGAATCTCAAAAACTTGGAAAGGTTGATCTCACACGTACCGACACAGACTATCCCGCAATTTAATTGATCCCCAAAAGTTTTTATTGAATAGCGGAATAGGAAATATGATCAAAAAAAGTGTATGTATCTCACACGTACACAACCACACTAGGCCCCAATTACTATTGTTTGTACCCCTAAAAGGATGGATGAGGAGTAGGAGGAGTATGGAACAGGCAGCACCCTCAAATCTTCAGAAGTATGAGATGAACCCCAAAAACTTGGAAAGGTGGATCTCACACGTACCGACACAGACTATCCCGCAATTTAATTGATCCCCAAAGGTTTTTATTGAATAGCGGAATAGGAAATATGATCAAAAAAAGTGTATGTATCTCACACGTACACAACCATACTAGGCCCCAATTACTATTGTTTGTACCCCTAAAAGGATGGATGAGGAGTAGGAGGAGTATGGAACAGGCAGCACCCTCAAATCTTCAGAAGTATGAGATGAACCTCAAAAACTTGGAAAGGTTGATCTCACACGTACCGACACAGACTATCCCGCAATTTAATTGATCCCCAAAGGTTTTTATTGAATAGCGGAATAGGAAATATGATCGAAAAAAGGGTATGTATCTCACACGTACACAACCACACTAGGCCCCAATTACTATTGTTTGTACCCCTAAAAGGATGGATGAGGAGTAGGAGGAGTATGGAACAGGCAGCACCCTCAAATCTTCAGAAGTATGAGATGAACCTCAAAAACTTGGAAAGGTTGATCTCACATGTACCGACACAGACTATCCGCAATTTAATTGATCCCCAAAGGTTTTTATTGAATAGCGGAATAGGAAATATGATCAAAAAAAGTGTATGTATCTCACACGTACACAACCACACTAGGCCCCAATTACTATTGTTTGTACCCCTAAAAGGATGGATGAGGAGTAGGAGGAGTATGGAACAGGCAGCACCCTCAAATCTTCAGAAGTATGAGATGAACCTCAAAAACTTGGAAAGGTTGATCTCACACGTACCGACACAGACTATCCCGCAATTTAATTGATCCCCAAAGGTTTTTATTGAATAGCGGAATAGGAAATATGATCAAAAAAAGTGTATGTATCTCACACGTACACAACCACACTAGGCCCCAATTACTATTGTTTGTACCCCTAAAAGGATGGATGAGGAGTAGGAGGAGTATGGAACAGGCAGCACCCTCAAATCTTCAGAAGTATGAGATGAACCTCAAAAACTTGGAAAGGTTGATCTCACACGTACCGACACAGACTATCCCGCAATTTAATTGATCCCCAAAGGTTTTTATTGAATAGCGGAATAGGAAATATGATCAAAAAAAGTGTATGTATCTCACACGTACACAACCACACTAGGCCCCAATTACTATTGTTTGTACCCCTAAAAGGATGGATGAGGAGTAGGAGGAGTATGGAACAGGCAGCACCCTCAAATCTTCAGAAGTATGAGATGAACCCCAAAAACTTGGAAAGGTGGATCTCACACGTACCGACACAGACTATCCCGCAATTTAATTGATCCCCAAAGGTTTTTATTGAATAGCGGAATAGGAAATATGATCAAAAAAAGTGTATGTATCTCACACGTACACAACCACACTAGGCCCCAATTACTATTGTTTGTACCCCTAAAAGGATGGATGAGGAGTAGGAGGAGTATGGAACAGGCAGCACCCTCAAATCTTCAGAAGTATGAGATGAACCCCAAAAACTTGGAAAGGTGGATCTCACACGTACCGACACAGACTATCCCGCAATTTAATTGATCCCCAAAGGTTTTTATTGAATAGCGGAATAGGAAATATGATCAAAAAAAGTGTATGTATCTCACACGTACACAACCATACTAGGCCCCAATTACTATTGTTTGTACCCCTAAAAGGATGGATGAGGAGTAGGAGGAGTATGGAACAGGCAGCACCCTCAAATCTTCAGAAGTATGAGATGAACCTCAAAAACTTGGAAAGGTTGATCTCACACGTACCGACACAGACTATCCCGCAATTTAATTGATCCCCAAAGGTTTTTATTGAATAGCGGAATAGGAAATATGATCGAAAAAAGGGTATGTATCTCACACGTACACAACCACACTAGGCCCCAATTACTATTGTTTGTACCCCTAAAAGGATGGATGAGGAGTAGGAGGAGTATGGAACAGGCAGCACCCTCAAATCTTCAGAAGTATGAGATGAACCTCAAAAACTTGGAAAGGTTGATCTCACACGTACCGACACAGACTATCCGCAATTTAATTGATCCCCAAAGGTTTTTATTGAATAGCGGAATAGGAAATATGATCAAAAAAAGTGTATGTATCTCACACGTACACAACCACACTAGGCCCCAATTACTATTGTTTGTACCCCTAAAAGGATGGATGAGGAGTAGGAGGAGTATGGAACAGGCAGCACCCTCAAATCTTCAGAAGTATGAGATGAACCTCAAAAACTTGGAAAGGTTGATCTCACACGTACCGACACAGACTATCCCGCAATTTAATTGATCCCCAAAGGTTTTTATTGAATAGCGGAATAGGAAATATGATCAAAAAAAGTGTATGTATCTCACACGTACACAACCACACTAGGCCCCAATTACTATTGTTTGTACCCCTAAAAGGATGGATGAGGAGTAGGAGGAGTATGGAACAGGCAGCACCCTCAAATCTTCAGAAGTATGAGATGAACCTCAAAAACTTGGAAAGGTTGATCTCACACGTACCGACACAGACTATCCCGCAATTTAATTGATCCCCAAAGGTTTTTATTGAATAGCGGAATAGGAAATATGATCAAAAAAAGTGTATGTATCTCACACGTACACAACCACACTAGGCCCCAATTACTATTGTTTGTACCCCTAAAAGGATGGATGAGGAGTAGGAGGAGTTTGGAACAGGCAGCACCCTCAAATCTTCAGAAGTATGAGATGAACCCCAAAAACTTGGAAAGGTGGATCTCACACGTACCGACACAGACTATCCCGCAATTTAATTGATCCCCAAAGGTTTTTATTGAATAGCGGAATAGGAAATATGATCAAAAAAAGTGTATGTATCTCACACGTACACAACCACACTAGGCCCCAATTACTATTGTTTGTACCCCTAAAAGGATGGATGAGGAGTAGGAGGAGTATGGAACAGGCAGCACCCTCAAATCTTCAGAAGTATGAGATGAACCCCAAAAACTTGGAAAGGTGGATCTCACACGTACCGACACAGACTATCCCGCAATTTAATTGATCCCCAAAGGTTTTTATTGAATAGCGGAATAGGAAATATGATCAAAAAAAGTGTATGTATCTCACACGTACACAACCACACTAGGCCCCAATTACTATTGTTTGTACCCCTAAAAGGATGGATGAGGAGTAGGAGGAGTATGGAACAGGCAGCAGCCTCAAATCTTCAGAAGTATGAGATGAACCTCAAAAACTTGGAAAGGTTGATCTCACACGTACCGACACAGACTATCCCGCAATTTAATTGATCCCCAAAGGCTTTTAATGAATAGCGGAATAGGAAATATGATCAAAAAAAGTGTATGTATCTCACACATACACAACCACACTAGCCCCCAATTACTATTGTTTGTACCCCTAAAAGGATGGATGAGGAGTAGGGGGAGTATGGAACAGGCAGCACCCTCAAATCTTCAGAAGTATGAGATGAACCTCAAAAACTTGGAAAGGTTGATCTCACACGTACCGACACAGACTATCCCGCAATTTAATTGATCCCCAAAGGATTTTATTGAATAGCGGAATAGGAAATATGATCAAAAAAAGTGTATGTATCTCACACGTACACAACCACACTAGGCCCCAATTACTATTGTTTGTACCCCTAAAAGGATGGATGAGGAGTAGGAGGAGTATGGAACAGGCAGCACCCTCAAATCTTCAGAAGTATGAGATGAACCTCAAAAACTTGGAAAGGTTGATCTCACACGTACCGACACAGACTATCCCGCAATTTAATTGATCCCCAAAGGTTTTTATTGAATAGCGGAATAGGAAATATGATCAAAAAAAGTGTATGTATCTCACACGTACACAACCACACTAGGCCCCAATTACTATTGTTTGTACCCCTAAAAGGATGGATGAGGAGTAGGAGGAGTATGGAACAGGCAGCACCCTCAAATCTTCAGAAGTATGAGATGAACCCCAAAAACTTGGAAAGGTGGATCTCACACGTACCGACACAGACTATCCCGCAATTTAATTGATCCCCAAAGGTTTTGATTGAATAGCGGAATAGGAAATATGATCAAAAAAAGTGTATGTATCTCACACGTACACAACCACACTAGGCCCCAATTACTATTGTTTGTACCCCTAAAAGGATGGGTGAGGAGTAGGAGGAGTATGGAACAGGCAGCACCCTCAAATCTTCAGAAGTATGAGATGAACCCCAAAAACTTGGAAAGGTGGATCTCACACGTACCGACACAGACTATCCCGCAATTTAATTGATCCCCAAAGGTTTTGATTGAATAGCGGAATAGGAAATATGATCAAAAAAAGTGTATGTATCTCACACGTACACAACCACACTAGGCCCCAATTACTATTGTTTGTACCCCTAAAAGGATGGATGAGGAGTAGGAGGAGTATGGAACAGGCAGCACCCTCAAATCTTCAGAAGTATGAGATGAACCTCAAAAACTTGGAAAGGTTGATCTCACACGTACCGACACAGACTATCCCGCAATTTAATTGATCCCCAAAGGTTTTTATTGAATAGCGGAATAGGAAATATGATCAAAAAAAGTGTATGTATCTCACACATACACAACCACACTAGGCCCCAATTACTATTGTTTGTACCCCTAAAAGGATGGATGAGGAGTAGGAGGAGTATGGAACAGGCAGCACCCTCAAATCTTCAGAAGTATGAGATGAACCTCAAAAACTTGGAAAGGTTGATCTCACACGTACCGACACAGACTATCCCGCAATTTAATTGATCCCCAAAGGTTTTTATTGAATAGCGGAATAGGAAATATGATCAAAAAAAGTGTATGTATCTCACACGTACACAACCACACTAGGCCCCAATTACTATTGTTTGTACCCCTAAAAGGATGGATGAGGAGTAGGAGGAGTATGGAACAGGCAGCACCCTCAAATCTTCAGAAGTATGAGATGAACCTCAAAAACTTGGAAAGGTTGATCTCACACGTACCTGATATAATTCATATTAATTTAGCCATGCTTAAATTCATTTATCCAGAGGCCCCCTTTATGAACTGTAACTATTTTAAAGAGTTTAGGTTTTCTATAGGATGCTGATTCTCAAAGCTATGGGCTTCCTTCAATTCTTTTCCATTGTAAGTTTCCTTCGATTGTGTTTTACTGAGAGAAGCCTGTCCTGTGTATTATTTCAGATTCGGTCTTTCCTGGGATGCTTCCTGAATGTAAACATTCTTTGTCTGTTCTTATGTGAACACTTTTCCTGCTTTCTATGCATGATGAAGTAATTGTATAACGTATTTTTAGTGGTCTGGGAAGACTAATTGTTACCTCCCTTCTGTACTGTATATAAGCTGTCGTAAGGATAAATATATTCAAATACACCATTGAAACACTAACCTGTCTAGATGTTGTATTTCCGAGCGCTCGTATATTCTTTGCAGATTGAAGGGAGACTGGCTGGCAGAATTATACCTACCAAGGGGTATTACCTTTCAGAACTGGTGTCAGAAGTTGGGATGTGACTTTGCCATCAGAGGTAAGTGAGACTCTTCTGTCTTATGACACCCTGATTGCAGGCACATTTCTAAGAACCCTAGTGCTGTGGTAGCACAGGAGAATAGGTCTGTTTGAGCTGAGGTAGCCCACAGACAGATTATTAGCTGTTTGAGCTGAGGTAGCTCACAGATAGATTATTAGCTGTTTGAGCTGAGGTAGCTCACAGATAGATTATTAGCTGTTTGAGCTGAGGTAGCTCACAGTCAGATTATTAGCCTAGGCAAATTTAAAAAGTGGTAGGAATGCTTCCTTCAACCTGCTAAGAGTGCTATGCATGTTTTTTGCTTATTGTGCTTTTTATTATATTGCTTATTGTGCTGTTGTAAGAATGAAATGTCAGTTGGTAAGTTAAATGAACTGTTTTGTCACTTTTGTGTAGAGATTTAAGTTCATTTACTTTTATGTCTAATAAGAGGAAATTATTTGTCACGATTACTGGTTTGACATATATGGAAACTGTGTATATATATAATTATATATGACTTGTAAAAATTGCGCCTGCGGACTGTTATATAACACACTGTTCCTGATAGCGACACTCACATTATTACTGTAAAAATTGACTGACCGATCGTAGGTTATCAGACAAATCAAGATAAATGTTTATTATGTGTATTGTTTGTTTGTCTATAATGGTAGGAAAACCTTCTTGATAGCCACAATACCTGGGAGTATCAGTCAAGACTCTGAAAGGGTTTTTTTTTTTGGGTTGTTCCAAGAAGGGAAATTCAGAGTCGAAATTTTAAGGTTTAATATACATACACCAAGTGGCTTTTCAGGAATGTTTTTTAACCATAAAGAGGGTCTAAGGACCCAGATACATTTAAGTGAATTTGTAAATCTTAGAGACATATTTCTTTTATGGTTTTGTGAATTTATACTTAAGGTTTATTTCTGATGCTGGCCATACACGATACAATTTTCTTTCAATTTTCTTACAATTTTCTTGAAATTTTCTTGAAATTTTCTTGAAATTTACCTTCAGCTATGTAGTACAAACGCCTACCTAATTGGATACAAATGAATATGTTTAATTTTGACCTCTTATTATGTGGTTTGTGGTGGATCTAACAGAAAATTGTGATAAAGAGTTGTCCGGACATGTGTGGCCAGCCTTAGAGATATTAGGATACAAGTAAATATTTTAGTAAATGTTTAGTTGTAATGTAAAGTACATGGAACATGCAGGGAGAATTGGTTTATTTATGCCCTGTATTAGTACAATAGAATAGGAAAAAGCTATGTAGAGCTATTAGAAGTGAAAGTGAAAGTCTTTAAACACATAGATATAGTCCACAGCGATTGCCTATAGACAGAAGACAGGTGAGACAGGTGAGTTTTGGGCAGTTAGGTGTCACTGCTGAATAGCGCAGTCTTATAATTCAAACATTTGTTGTTAATTTAAAGTCACAGTACATGTTAATTGTAAAACAGCAAGTTTCTGATTGGGCTACAAAAACTTTGGAAGGTTTTCAAAAAGCCATAACAGAAAGCGATATGGCTGGCTTTTTTGATCTGTCTGAAGAAAAACAGCCTGTCAGCACACATTTCCAAAGGCCTTATCAGAAGAAGCAAATCAAAGAGTAGGACATTTTCAACATAGGCCCCCCCTACAATAATATTACCTTACAAATACCCAATACCCCTGACCACACCTGTACCCCACAGTTTCATTCTCCAAGGCAGGTGTAGTTTTCTTCACAATGTCAGACAAGCACAAATTTTTGCTTCTCTAAAGACCTTATCGTATACGCTTTAAGCTACTACGTTTCCTTACGCGAGGGGAAAAGAGGGGGGTCACTTCTGGAAATGCAGCTAGCATTTCCTAATTCAGAACAGTTGTAGGACTAACAGTGCCAGCATTCCCACACATATGCAATTCTTTTTTTTTTAAAGTTTTTTGGAGTTTTCCATTTATACATTGTGTATAAAACATAGAAACCTCTGGAAAGAGTAATAATAGTGAATGGAAAACACAATTTTATTAGGCAAAACATTAATTGCCGTTGTCGGCAGGATATTTTGAGATAATTTATTATAGAATTATAGAATAAAATTATATTTTGCAAATGTTCCCCTATGTGAAGGGGAGCCTTCCTGCAAAATTTTGAAAATTGGCTATTTGCCAAGAAAGCGTTCAAATGTCATATCTTTGTTTCTTATAGTTATAGAATTTATGAAAGAGTTACCGCAATTAGTGTGACCATTGGACCCTGTTGGCACAGAGCCAAAAGTTTCAAATCAGATTAACTTTTATCTGATTATAGTTCTTGAATGATATTTTAGGGGTATCCTCTATTGAAAGAGGGGAACCTCTGGCCAGATTTTTGTAGCACGAAGCCAAAACGTTTTTTTCTTGGAAAATTGTCACTAAGCCTAAAAGTTTTTAGTTCTTTATCTGCAAGTGGTATCTGATATGCCATCTCTACTGACAGCCATACCATCCGATGCTACCCACTTTACAGTGATTGGTTTAAGTAATGTGGTTTTTTTTTAAGCGTTCTATTGGACGAGGAGACACAGCCATCTTTGTTTCTTGTTTTTCAGTCCAGGTAACTGACCTGGTGTAGAAATGCCTTAGGGGCTAAATAGACAATTCGGTTGTCTGTTCTATAGTTCTCCAGACCACGCAAGAGGGGATGGACACCTGCTCATGGGTCAGTCCCGCTACAATATGTATATGACATATGTAGTCACTCTGTGGAGGCCAGTCAGAGCGAGTGAGTTTATTGAAGAATGTATGTGGAAACAAAGTGTCACAGGAATTATGACAGTGGTGTCAGGAAAGTGTTGTTTACCTTGGTTTTGTTCTCACAGAGGGTGATAGTAGAGTCAGTCATATAAGAAGTGGGTCTTGCCAGCCCACAGTGGGTCTTGCCCGCCCACAGGATCATTGATTGTTATGGATCCGGACTGCTCCTATCTATAATAACATTTTGAGACCAACCACAGGTCCAGAAATGTCACAAGAAATGTTAAACACGTTTATGTATCTGAAAAATGCTATGGTTGTAGTGCCTGCACTGGGCCTCCCAAATCATGGAAAAATGTTTTGTGTTTATGCAAGGGACAATTGTAAGACCATGACAGGTGTACTTGCCCAGGAGTATGGTGGTAGACTTTGCCCTATAGTTTTTGTCCAAAGATGGTCGCAATCCAGGCCTAAAGGCATGCCTGAAGTGACTCTGAACATAGCACATAGCATCTTGTGAGATGGTAATAGGAATGGCCACATCATTTGCCCTAGGTAGGCCCCAGTTTTAAATGGGCTACTGGTATTAAAGGGTGTGTTACACTCAAACCTGATATATAGGCAGCCATAGAAGGAGCAGAAGATGTTTTTGTAGATAATTCCCTGCTCCAGGCCAAAAGATCACACATTATCAAAGCTACAAATGCATGCTACAGAACAGGTTTTAAAGGACTTAGGTGATGTTTTAGAAAAAGTTGAAATAGCCTTTTTCTAAAAGAGGGGAGCTCTTGTGTGTATCCCCGCAGCTAGCGCCCCACTGTTTATTGCCTAGTATTATGGAATAGGACACAGGGGGTGGGAAAGAACATATGAAGTATTACTGAGAGTTTAGTGCAAGCATATGTTGCTAGGTGCATCACCTGTATTAGGAACAAACAGGCCAAACATGAGCATCTCCAATACCCATCAAACCCATTCACACTTCTACAAATAGATTTCACATATAGGCCCAAAGCACGGAAGAAATAAGAGTTCTTTTTAGTCAATAGTGGACGTGTTCAGCAGATGAGTGGAAGCATTTAGGACCACAAAAAGGGAGATGCCCACACGGTCGCGTGCATTCTCAATCGGGAGTTTATTCCTGGATGGGGGTGCCTGCTTTGAATTAGTTCTAAAAAATGCTCCAGCTTTCATATCAAAAATATGCCAGGAACCAGTTAAAATCTTGAAGATAGATTATTATCCGCAGAGTTCAGGTATAATGGAAAGAATGAATAGCACAAATAAAGACAAATTAAGAAAAGAGTAATTGAAACTTTGAATCAAGTGGTACGGAACAAAAAGTTGCTCGCACCTCTCTTTTCTCTTTACAGGAAAATACCCATCCTTTCAGAGGAGGAGATGTAGTGGTGATGAAGCTGCTGCCCAAAAGAAAGAAACAAAAGGATTTCGCCTACGGCCCAGAGACCACCGTGGTAGCAGTTACCAGGACCGCTGTTTTGACCGAACACAGCCCTACTTGGATCCATGCCACTAGAGTGAAGTTGGTGCGGAGAGGACCTGACCCGGAGGATCCAGAAGCAAGAAAGGAGGTACTAACGGGGGCAGACCGCCCTGACCTTGAACAGGAGAGTCAAGAAAAGGGGGTACTAACGGGGGCAGACCGCCCTGACCCTGTAGAAAATGACTTTTCCAGTTTCACCGGACTCAGACAAACTGTGGTTGCTGATACCTGACTTCATTTTCAGTGTTTTCCCTTGTATGGACTGTTACTAACTGTATCTACCACCTTAAAGGCCGAGGTATCATGAGAAGTTTTGGAGATTTTTTTGGATCTGTATTATCATGGATCAGACAAGCTGGAATGTTACTTTTGTTTATTGCTTCTTCTTCTTTTTATATATTTGCTTGTAAAAATGGGCCAATGTATTTATAAGAAGGCAACACAAGATGATGCATTTTGGAAACAAGACTTATAATTGTCATTTCATGACAAATGAGAGGATTGATATAATTCATATTAATTTAGCCATGCTTAAATTCATTTATCCAGAGGCCCCCTTTATGAACTGTAACTATTTTAAAGAGTTTAGGTTTTCTATAGGATGCTGATTCTCAAAGCTATGGGCTTCCTTCAATTCTTTTCCATTGTAAGTTTCCTTCGATTGTGTTTTACTGAGAGAAGCCTGTCCTGTGTATTATTTCAGATTCGGTCTTTCCTGGGATGCTTCCTGAATGTAAACATTCTTTGTCTGTTCTTATGTGAACACTTTTCCTGATTTCTATGCATGATGAAGTAATTGTATAACGTATTTTTAGTGGTCTGGGAAGACTAATTGTTACCTCCCTTCTGTACTGTATATAAGCTGTCGTAAGGATAAATATATTCGAATACACCATTGAAACACTAACCTGTCTAGATGTTGTATTTCCGAGCGCTCGTATATTCTTTGCAGATTGAAGGGAGACTGGCTGGCAGAATTATACCTACCAAGGGGTATTACCTTTCAGTACCGACACAGACTGTCCTGCAATTTAATTGATCCCCAAAGGTTTTTATTGAATAGCGGAATAGGAAATATGATCAAAAAAAGTGTATGTATCTCACACGTACACAACCATACTAGGCCCCAATTACTATTGTTTGTACCCCTAAAAGGATGGATGAGGAGTAGGAGGAGTATGGAACAGGCAGCACCCTCAAATCTTCAGAAGTATGAGATGAACCTCAAAAACTTGGAAAGGTTGATCTCACACGTACCGACACAGACTATCCCGCAATTTAATTGATCCCCAAAGGTTTTTATTGAATAGCGGAATAGGAAATATGATCAAAAAAAGTGTATGTATCTCACACGTACACAACCACACTAGGCCCCAATTACTATTGTTTGTACCCCTAAAAGGATGGATGAGGAGTAGGAGGAGTATGGAACAGGCAGCACCCTCAAATCTTCAGAAGTATGAGATGAACCTCAAAAACTTGGAAAGGTTGATCTCACACGTACCGACACAGACTATCCCGCAATTTAATTGATCCCCAAAGGTTTTTATTGAATAGCGGAATAGGAAATATGATCAAAAAAAGTGTATGTATCTCACACGTACACAACCACACTAGGCCCCAATTACTATTGTTTGTACCCCTAAAAGGATGGATGAGGAGTAGGAGGAGTATGGAACAGGCAGCACCCTCAAATCTTCAGAAGTATGAGATGAACCTCAAAAACTTGGAAAGGTTGATCTCACACGTACCGACACAGACTATCCCGCAATTTAATTGATCCCCAAAGGTTTTTATTGAATAGCGGAATAGGAAATATGATCAAAAAAAGTGTATGTATCTCACACGTACACAACCACACTAGGCCCCAATTACTATTGTTTGTAACCCTAAAAGGATGGATGAGGAGTAGGAGGAGTATGGAACAGGCAGCACCCTCAAATCTTCAGAAGTATGAGATGAACCTCAAAAACTTGGAAAGGTTGATCTCACACGTACCGACACAGACTATCCCGCAATTTAATTGATCCCCAAAGGTTTTTATTGAATAGCGGAATAGGAAATATGATCAAAAAAAGTGTATGTATCTCACACGTACACAACCACACTAGGCCCCAATTACTATTGTTTGTACCCCTAAAAGGATGGATGAGGAGTAGGAGGAGTATGGAACAGGCAGCACCCTCAAATCTTCAGAAGTATGAGATGAACCCCAAAAACTTGGAAAGGTGGATCTCACACGTACCGACACAGACTATCCCGCAATTTAATTGATCCCCAAAGGTTTTTATTGAATAGCGGAATAGGAAATATGATCAAAAAAAGTGTATGTATCTCACACGTACACAACCACACTAGGCCCCAATTACTATTGTTTGTACCCCTAAAAGGATGGATGAGGAGTAGGAGGAGTATGGAACAGGCAGCACCCTCAAATCTTCAGAAGTATGAGATGAACCCCAAAAACTTGGAAAGGTGGATCTCACACGTACCGACACAGACTATCCCGCAATTTAATTGATCCCCAAAGGTTTTTATTGAATAGCGGAATAGGAAATATGATCAAAAAAAGTGTATGTATCTCACACGTACACAACCACACTAGGCCCCAATTACTATTGTTTGTACCCCTAAAAGGATGGATGAGGAGTAGGAGGAGTATGGAACAGGCAGCACCCTCAAATCTTCAGAAGTATGAGATGAATCTCAAAAACTTGGAAAGGTTGATCTCACACGTACCGACACAGACTATCCCGCAATTTAATTGATCCCCAAAGGTTTTTATTGAATAGCGGAATAGGAAATATGATCAAAAAAAGTGTATGTATCTCACACGTACACAACCACACTAGGCCCCAATTACTATTGTTTGTACCCCTAAAAGGATGGATGAGGAGTAGGAGGAGTATGGAACAGGCAGCACCCTCAAATCTTCAGAAGTATGAGATGAACCCCAAAAACTTGGAAAGGTGGATCTCACACGTACCGACACAGACTATCCCGCAATTTAATTGATCCCCAAAGGTTTTTATTGAATAGCGGAATAGGAAATATGATCAAAAAAAGTGTATGTATCTCACACGTACACAACCATACTAGGCCCCAATTACTATTGTTTGTACCCCTAAAAGGATGGATGAGGAGTAGGAGGAGTATGGAACAGGCAGCACCCTCAAATCTTCAGAAGTATGAGATGAACCTCAAAAACTTGGAAAGGTTGATCTCACACGTACCGACACAGACTATCCCGCAATTTAATTGATCCCCAAAGGTTTTTATTGAATAGCGGAATAGGAAATATGATCAAAAAAAGTGTATGTATCTCACACGTACACAACCACACTAGGCCCCAATTACTATTGTTTGTACCCCTAAAAGGATGGATGAGGAGTAGGAGGAGTATGGAACAGGCAGCACCCTCAAATCTTCAGAAGTATGAGATGAACCTCAAAAACTTGGAAAGGTTGATCTCACACGTACCGACACAGACTATCCGCAATTTAATTGATCCCCAAAGGTTTTTATTGAATAGCGGAATAGGAAATATGATCAAAAAAAGTGTATGTATCTCACACGTACACAACCACACTAGGCCCCAATTACTATTGTTTGTACCCCTAAAAGGATGGATGAGGAGTAGGAGGAGTATGGAACAGGCAGCACCCTCAAATCTTCAGAAGTATGAGATGAACCTCAAAAACTTGGAAAGGTTGATCTCACACGTACCGACACAGACTATCCCGCAATTTGATTGATCCCCAAAGGTTTTTATTGAAAAGCAGAATAGGAAATATGATCAAAAAAAGTGTATGTATCTCACACGTACACAACCACACTAGGCCCCAATTACTATTGTTTGTACCCCTAAAAGGATGGATGAGGAGTAGGAGGAGTATGGAACAGGCAGCACCCTCAAATCTTCAGAAGTATGAGATGAACCTCAAAAACTTGGAAAGGTTGATCTCACACGTACCGACACAGACTATCCCGCAATTTAATTGATCCCCAAAGGTTTTTATTGAATAGCGGAATAGGAAATATGATCAAAAAAAGTGTATGTATCTCACACGTACACAACCACACTAGGCCCCAATTACTATTGTTTGTACCCCTAAAAGGATGGATGAGGAGTAGGAGGAGTATGGAACAGGCAGCACCCTCAAATCTTCAGAAGTATGAGATGAACCCCAAAAACTTGGAAAGGTGGATCTCACACGTACCGACACAGACTATCCCGCAATTTAATTGATCCCCAAAGGTTTTTATTGAATAGCGGAATAGGAAATATGATCAAAAAAAGTGTATGTATCTCACACGTACACAACCACACTAGGCCCCAATTACTATTGTTTGTACCCCTAAAAGGATGGATGAGGAGTAGGAGGAGTATGGAACAGGCAGCACCCTCACATCTTCAGAAGTATGAGATGAACCCCAAAAACTTGGAAAGGTGGATCTCACACGTACCGACACAGACTATCCCGCAATTTAATTGATCCCCAAAGGTTTTTATTGAATAGCGGAATAGGAAATATGATCAAAAAAAGTGTATGTATCTCACACGTACACAACCACACTAGGCCCCAATTACTATTGTTTGTACCCCTAAAAGGATGGATGAGGAGTAGGAGGAGTATGGAACAGGCAGCACCCTCAAATCTTCAGAAGTATGAGATGAACCTCAAAAACTTGGAAAGGTTGATCTCACACGTACCGACACAGACTATCCCGCAATTTAATTGATCCCCAAAGGCTTTTAATGAATAGCGGAATAGGAAATATGATCAAAAAAGTGTATGTATCTCACACATACACAACCACACTAGCCCCCAATTACTATTGTTTGTACCCCTAAAAGGATGGATGAGGAGTAGGGGGAGTATGGAACAGGCAGCACCCTCAAATCTTCAGAAGTTTGAGATGAACCTCAAAAACTTGGAAAGGTTGATCTCACACGTACCGACACAGACTATCCCGCAATTTAATTGATCCCCAAAGGTTTTTATTGAATAGCGGAATAGGAAATATGATCAAAAAAGTGTATGTATCTCACACGTACACAACCACACTAGGCCCCAATTACTATTGTTTGTACCCCTAAAAGGATGGATGAGGAGTAGGAGGAGTATGGAACAGGCAGCACCCTCAAATCTTCAGAAGTATGAGATGAACCTCAAAAACTTGGAAAGGTTGATCTCACACGTACCGACACAGACTATCCCGCAATTTAATTGATCCCCAAAGGTTTTTATTGAATAGCGGAATAGGAAATATGATCAAAAAAAGTGTATGTATCTCACACGTACACAACCACACTAGGCCCCAATTACTATTGTTTGTACCCCTAAAAGGATGGATGAGGAGTAGGAGGAGTATGGAACAGGCAGCACCCTCAAATCTTCAGAAGTATGAGATGAACCTCAAAAACTTGGAAAGGTTGATCTCACACGTACCGACACAGACTATCCCGCAATTTAATTGATCCCCAAAGGTTTTTATTGAATAGCGGAATAGGAAATATGATCAAAAAAAGTGTATGTATCTCACACGTACACAACCACACTAGGCCCCAATTACTATTGTTTGTACCCCTAAAAGGATGGATGAGGAGTAGGAGGAGTATGGAACAGGCAGCACCCTCAAATCTTCAGAAGTATGAGATGAACCCCAAAAACTTGGAAAGGTGGATCTCACACGTACCGACACAGACTATCCCGCAATTTAATTGATCCCCAAAGGTTTTGATTGAATAGCGGAATAGGAAATATGATCAAAAAAAGTGTATGTATCTCACACGTACACAACCAAACTAGGCCCCAATTACTATTGTTTGTACCCCTAAAAGGATGGATGAGGAGTAGGAGGAGTATGGAACAGGCAGCACCCTCAAATCTTCAGAAGTATGAGATGAACCCCAAAAACTTGGAAAGGTGGATCTCACACGTACCGACACAGACTATCCCGCAATTTAATTGATCCCCAAAGGTTTTTATTGAATAGCGGAATAGGAAATATGATCAAAAAAAGTGTATGTATCTCACACGTACACAACCACACTAGGCCCCAATTACTATTGTTTGTACCCCTAAAAGGATGGATGAGGAGTAGGAGGAGTATGGAACAGGCAGCACCCTCAAATCTTCAGAAGTATGAGATGAACCCCAAAAACTTGGAAAGGTGGATCTCACACGTACCGACACAGACTATCCCGCAATTTAATTGATCCCCAAAGGTTTTTATTGAATAGCGGAATAGGAAATATGATCAAAAAAAGTGTATGTATCTCACACATACACAACCACACTAGGCCCCAATTACTATTGTTTGTACCCCTAAAAGGATGGATGAGGAGTAGGAGGAGTATGGAACAGGCAGCACCCTCAAATCTTCAGAAGTATGAGATGAACCTCAAAAACTTGGAAAGGTTGATCTCACACGTACCGACACAGACTATCCCGCAATTTAATTGATCCCCAAAGGTTTTTATTGAATAGCGGAATAGGAAATATGATCAAAAAAAGTGTATGTATCTCACACATACACAACCACACTAGGCCCCAATTACTATTGTTTGTACCCCTAAAAGGATGGATGAGGAGTAGGAGGAGTATGGAACAGGCAGCACCCTCAAATCTTCAGAAGTATGAGATGAACCTCAAAAACTTGGAAAGGTGGATCTCACACGTACCGACACAGACTATCCCGCAATTTAATTGATCCCCAAAGGTTTTTATTGAATAGCGGAATAGGAAATATGATCAAAAAAAGTGTATGTATCTCACACGTACACAACCACACTAGGCCCCAATTACTATTGTTTGTACCCCTAAAAGGATGGATGAGGAGTAGGAGGAGTATGGAACAGGCAGCACCCTCAAATCTTCAGAAGTATGAGATGAACCTCAAAAACTTGGAAAGGTTGATCTCACACGTACCGACACAGATTGTCCTGCAATTTAATTGATCCCCAAAGGTTTTTATTGAATAGCGGAATAGGAAATATGATCAAAAAAAGTGTATGTATCTCACACGTACACAACCACACTAGGCCCCAATTACTATTGTTTGTACCCCTAAAAGGATGGATGAGGCGTAGGAGGAGTATGGAACAGGCAGCACCCTCAAATCTTCAGAAGTATGAGATGAACCTCAAAAACTTGGAAAGGTGGATCTCACACGTACCGACACAGACTATCCCGCAATTTAATTGATCCCCAAAGGTTTTTATTGAATAGCGGAATAGGAAATATGATCAAAAAAAGTGTATGTATCTCACACGTACACAACCACACTAGGCCCCAATTACTATTGTTTGTACCCCTAAAAGGATGGATGAGGAGTAGGAGGAGTATGGAACAGGCAGCACCCTCAAATCTTCAGAAGTATGAGATGAACCTCAAAAACTTGGAAAGGTTGATCTCACACGTACCGACACAGACTATCCCGCAATTTAATTGATCCCCAAATGTTTTTATTTAATAGCGGAATAGGAAATATGATCAAAAAAAGTGTATGTATCTCACACGTACACAACCACACTAAGCCCCAATTACTATTGTTTGTACCCCTAAAAGGATGGATGAGGAGTAGGAGGAGTATGGAACAGGCAGCACCCTCAAATCTTCAGAAGTATGAGATTGTGTTCACTGTACCCCACAAAGATTGTGTTCACTGCACCCCAAAAGGATTTTGTTCACTGCACCCCAAAAAGATTGTGTTCACTGCACCCCACAAAGATTGTGTTTACTGTACCCCACAAAGATTGTGTTCACTGCACCCAAAAAAGATTGTGTTTACTGCACCCCACAAAGATTGTGTTCACTGCACCCCACAAAGGATTTTGTTCACTGCACCCCAAAAAGATTGTGTTCACTGCACCCCAAAAGGATTTTGTTCACTGCACCCCACAAAGATTGTGTTCACTGTACCCCACAAAGATTGTGTTCACTGCACCCCAAAAAGATTGTGTTCACTGCACCCCACAAAGATTGTGTTCACTGCACCCCACAAAGATTGTGTTCACTGCACAACAAAATGATTTTGTTCACTGCACCCCACAAAGATTGTGTTCACTGTACCCCACAAAGATTGTGTTCACTGCACCCCACAAAGATTGTGTTCACTGCACCCCAAAAGGATTTTGTTCACTGCACCCCACAAAGATTGTGTTCACTGCACCCCAAAATGATTTTGTTCACTGCACCCCAAAAAGATTGTGTTCACTGCACCCCACAAAGATTGTGTTCACTGCACCCCAAAAGGATTTTGTTCACTGCACCCCACAAAGATTGTGTTCACTGTACCCCACAAAGATTGTGTTCACTGCACCCCAAAAAGATTGTGTTCACTGCACCCCACAAAGATTGTGTTCACTGCACCCCACAAAGATTGTGTTCACTGCACAACAAAATGATTTTGTTCACTGCACCCCACAAAGATTGTGTTCACTGTACCCCACAAAGATTGTGTTCACTGCACCCCACAAAGATTGTGTTCACTGCACCCCAAAAGGATTTTGTTCACTGCACCCCACAAAGATTGTGTTCACTGCACCCCAAAATGATTTTGTTCACTGCACCCCAAAAAGATTGTGTTCACTGCACCCCACAAAGATTGTGTTCACTGCACCCCAAAAGGATTTTGTTCACTGCACCCCACAAAGATTGTGTTCACTGCACCCCACAAAGGATTTTGTTCACTGCACCCCAAAAAGATTGTGTTCACTGCACCCCAAAAGGATTTTGTTCACTGCACCCCACAAAGATTGTGTTCACTGTACCCCACAAAGATTGTGTTCACTGCACCCCAAAAAGATTGTGTTCACTGCACCCCACAAAGATTGTGTTCACTGCACAACAAAATGATTTTGTTCACTGCACCCCACAAAGATTGTGTTCACTGTACCCCACAAAGATTGTGTTCACTGCACCCCAAAAAGATTGTGTTCACTGCACCCCACAAAGATTGTGTTCACTGCACCCCACAAAAATTGTGTTCACTGCACCCCAAAAGGATTTTGTTCACTGCACCCCACAAAGATTGTGTTCACTGTACCCCACAAAGATTGTGTTCACTGCACCCCACAAAGGATTTTGTTCACTGCACCCCAAAAAGATTGTGTTCACTGCACCCCACAAAGATTGTGTTCACTGCACCCCAAAAGGATTTTGTTCACTGCACCCCAAAAATATTGTGTTCACTGCACCCCACAAAGATTGTGTTCACTGCACCCCAAAAGGATTTTGTTCACTGCACCCCACAAAGATTGTGTTCACTGCACCCCACAAAGGATTTTGTTCACTGCACCCCAAAAATATTGTGTTCACTGCACCCCACAAAGATTGTGTTTACTGCACCCCAAAAGGATTTTGTTCACTGCACCCCACAAAGATTGTGTTCACTGTACCCCACAAAGATTGTGTTCACTGCACCCCAAAATGATTTTGTTCACTGCACCCCAAAAAGATTGTGTTCACTGCACCCCACAAAGATTGTGTTCACTGCACCCCAAAAGGATTTTGTTCACTGCACCCCACAAAGATTGTGTTCACTGCACCCCACAAAGATTGTGTTCACTGCACCCCAAAAGGATTTTGTTCACTGCACCCCACAAAGATTGTGTTCACTGCACCCCAAAAGGATTGTGTTCACTGCACCCCAAAAAGATTGTGTTCACTGCACCCCACAAAGATTGTGTTCACTGCACCCTAAAAGGATTTTGTTCACTGCACCCCAAAAATATTGTGTTCACTGCACCCCACAAAGATTGTGTTCACTGCACCCCAAAAGGATTTCATTCACTGCACCCCAAAAAGATTGTGTTCACTGCACCAAGATTGTGTTCACTGCACCCCAAAAAGATTGTGTTCACTGCAGCCCACACACAGCAAAATGGATGTGGATCACTGACACCTGCCTATCTCCTATCCCACACCACACAGCAATATCGATTGTAGTTTGTAGAACACACTTTCCCTAAAATTCAGCAGACTCTATCCCTAACAGGATTGAGAAGAGATCGTAGATCAGGACTAAGTGCAGACCCCACCACCCACACAGCAATATCGATTGTAGTTTGTAGAACACACTTTCCCTAAAATTCAGCAGACTCTATCCCTAAAATGCCTACAACTCGCCCTGCCTAAAACACTCCAACCTGTCCCTCAATTCTATCCGGACACAAATGGTTTTTTCCTGCCTGTCTGTCCCTAATCAGCAGCCAGCACGTTGATGTGTGCTCTCTCCCTGATCTAAGCAGCAGAATAACGCCGTAGCGGCGCTGCCTCGAACTTATAAAGACTTGGTCACATGCTTCAGCCAATCACAGCTACTGATACATTTGCAGGCATGGCTGGGATGGCTTAGGCACACCAGTTAAACGCTTGTTGATTGGCTGTTGAAAGCCTGCCATGAAAAGCGCGCCAAAGCATGCAAAACCCGGAAATAAAACGACCGAACACGGATTTTTACCCGAATATACACTAAAGTGTCCGTGTCCGTGTTCAGGTAAAAAAAATCCAATTATTCGGTACGAACACGAATAATACAGTCCGTGTTCGCTCAACACTATACATAACGCCAAATTTCCATGAAAAAAATTGTACCGCTTTTGGTACAAAATTCCTGACAGAGTCATACCGCCAGGGAGGTTAAGGTAGCAAACATTTTCACCTTGCAATATTCTTGGAAAGGGTGTCATGCACCACCCGATGAAGTTTCCGTTGGCAAAAAAACTGGAGATCGCAATTATTTGACCTGCACAAGGCATTTATTGTCAAGGCAGGCAATGGGAAATTCTAACAGATCCAGGAAAGTAGGAAAGTCTCATGAATTAGTGGATGTTCCCTTGTAGAAGTAGATGACAATAATCCAGAGATTTCCTTTATCCCAAAATGCTATTTAATCCAAACTCCCAGCAATCCAGCACAGACGTGTTGTGGCTCCGGGGGGTGATCCGGGTGTCACCCAGCACAGGCGCTGGACTCCCTGTCCTCTGATCCGGGCTCCCTGTCCTCTGATCCGGGGATGCGATCACTCTCTGGTCTGGGGGGACTTCAAAGAAAACTCCAGATCGGCAAGAACTGGCAGTCCATGATGGATGGAATCCATCCATGGCAGTGAAGGGGTTAACTTTTTTGAGAGGGAGGGGTTAAGTGTGACCCTAGGGGCCTGCTTATAACTGTGATTGGCTGTGGCTTGATGTGTAAGAACAGTGATCAACGGTCCTACATATCAGAACTGTTTGATCACCATTCTTACACAGCGGAGAATGACAGGCGGCTTGTTTACATTAGCCGCCTGCCTTTCTCTCGGTGTAACGGACGATCGCGAGTGCCCGGCGGACATCGGGTCCGCCGGGCACACACGTGGGAGAGTCCGTGACCGCGCCTCCGGCGGCGCGCACTTGCTCCCTAGAGCCTCACAGGCTAGCGACGTAGCCCTACGTCGCTCTGCCTGTGAGGGGCTGACCGCCGCCGTAAATAGTCGTGCGGCAGTCGGCAAGTGGTTAAACGTTTCTGCCTCTCTGTTTTATCATTGACTGATTTTGTGGCCTGCTCTAGGATAAAAGTCAGTCACTGTTAAGTCAGAGACCTAAGGCTTAATGTCCAATCTGCCATTATAATGTTTTTCGTTTTGCCCCTGATAAAGTGTATGAAGGAATACACCCTGCACCAGTCTTTTGTCATAGCTAAAACTCTAACCCCTCATGTTGTGATGCAAACAGAACTTTTTGTTTCAACCCCACTAGCCTAAAAATAAACTACTGTGGTGTTACTTTATCTTGCTGTTTAGCATTGCTAAGCTCCTGAAGCAACTCAGTACAACTTAATTCTTGCATATGTGACTTTAAGAACCTTTTCAAATCAGCAACAGTGATATCATCTTTGTTGGTCAACATGGCCTTAAAAATTACCTGGTTTGATCATTCTTTTTTTTTTCACTGTTTACTGTACATTTGTACAAAAATAGAACTAGCATATGTATTACTTATATACATACCAAGTAACTTTGAAATTGAGTGATACATTGTTTATCAATAATCATATAATTAGATCCTGCAAAGTATGTATCTCAATTAGAGGCTCCAAAACTAATGGAAATCAGGCAATTCAGATAGGGAAAATTGAAAAAATTCAGGAAATCCAAGTTTCACCAATATGATTTGGTTCAGAGTGTAACCATGTATTAAAAGATACAGATGGCAGGTATTAGGGTAGATTATATTAAAGTATCTCCAGCCCGGCCGAAATAGGGAGGAAGACAAGGTTCAGCCGGAGAACTGGAGAGGAGAAGAAAAGAAAAGGAAAAAGGAGAGAAACAAGTAACAACCAAGGAGATGGGAAGGTAAAGGAGGGGGGTGGGGGAGAGGGGGGAGAGGGGTGTTGGAGTAGCATAGTTCTGGAGGGGCCTGCTCCTAAGGATGCTAGATAGACGCCGTTCAAGGTTAGCGGCCATAGGTGAACACATTCAGGATATTAGCGTAAGATACTCCGGGGAAACTGTAAAAAGTGTCCATGATGACCACATTTTACGGAATTTTTCAGTTCTGTCATTACTAGTGTCCTTTCCATTTCATATATTTGGTTTATTTTAGATAACCAGTCACAAATTCGTGGTGTATTGACGGAGTTCCAATTTAGTGGGATAAGACTTTTTGCCGCGTTCAGCATGTGTCTAACTACTGAACGTTTGTATGTAGAATACGGCAAAGAATTAATATGTAGAAGGTAGGTTGGAATGTCAAAATCTAGGTCGTGTCCGGAGATGTGCCTCATCCAGGAAGCAACCTCTCTCCAGAATCGCTCTATCTTAGGACATGTCCACCAAATGTGAGTGAAATTACCCTGAGTTGCTCCACATCTCCAGCATTTATCGGTGCTGTTCGGGAACCATTTTTTTAGTTTGTCTGGTGTATTGTACCACTGCGTCCTGATTTTAAAGGCGTTTTCTTGTAGTTTAGTACTAAGAGAACATTTGTACGCAAAGACACACGATTTCTTCCATTGTGCAGCTGAGATCGATATACCCAGACTGTCTTCCCACTTCTTTTTGAATGGGTCTGACGAGTCTATTGGGGTATTATTGATCCATTTGTATGCTAGAGAGTTACCTTCCTCATAGGTGTGCGGAGCGAGCAACATTTCTTGAATTCTGTCGGTGCTCTAAGAAATAGGTTCTTGAGTTTGTTGCTTTGTAGGAAATCATGTATCTGAACGTAGTTCCAGTACGACAGACGATGTTTAGTTGAGCAGATTTTTTGTAGGTTTTGGAAGTTAAGAATTTTGCCTTTTGAGAAACAGTGTGCAGCTGTCAAGGGTACCAGTTTGTCTCCAGACTTAACTAGCATAGATTTGTTTTGTATACCTGGTGGAAAGTTAGGATTATTGTATAAGGGTACAATTGGGCTCGGGAAGGAGGAAAGTTCAAATTTGGTCATTGACTTTTGGAAGATATTAAGTGTAGTGCGTATCAGAGGATGCTGTTTAATCTCGTGAGGTAATGATCGAGTATTCGTCCAAAGTAGGTGTTCTGTATCGCAGAGGGACCAGTGTTTCTCAATATTGACCCAGTCCTTGGAGTCCGAATGACAATACCAGTCTATGATTCTGGTCAAATGTGTCACTACGTAGTATTTATGGAAATTCGGAATTCCCATGCCACCGCTCTCCCTGTTTCTCTGTAAGTATGAAAGGCTTATTCTTGGGTGTCTTCCTGCCCATATGAAATTGCGTTGTAAAGAGGAGAGGCTACGGAAAAATGAAGATGGGACATGGATCGGTAGGGTGTGGAACAGATAAAGTAATTTTTACAATGGCTGCCCTACCGAACCATGAAAATCTGCCTCTATCCCATTTTCTAAGATCTGTCGAGATCTTTCGTAGCAAAGGTGTGAAATTGGTGTTAAATAGTTCGTTGGTGTTTGCTGTTAGACCAATCCCCAAATACTTTAGAGATTTGTCTTCCCAGCGATACGGGCAATTCTCTTTAGTCAGTTTCACCATCTGGGGGGGAAGGGTTAGATTTATTGCCTCCGACTTTGAATTGTTGATTTTGAAGTTGGACAATGCTCTGTAATCTTTGAAGTGCTGGTTCAAATTGGGTATTGATATATGCGGTTGAGCTACATAGAAAAGCAAATTGTCCGCATATGCCGATACCTTGTATTCTCTTTGTCTTGTTTTGATTCCCTGTATAGATGGGTCTAGGTTAATTGATCTAAGCAATGGTTCTAGAGTCAGAATGAACAGCACGGGTGAGAGTGGGCAACCCTGTCTTGTACCATTGCGCAGGTCTAGGGGGTCTGAGAACACTCCATTTACTCTGACTCTAGCTTGTGGCATTGAGTATAGGGCCTTGATCCAGGACATCATGTTCGAGCCCAACCCAATATGGGAACAGGTCTCGAAGAGATAGTCCCAAGAGACACGGTCAAAGGCCTTCTCTGCGTCCGTGGACAGCAGAAGACCTTCGAACCCCAATGTCTTAGCTCCATGGATTAGGTTAATTGACTTGATAACATTATCCCTGGCCTCTCTCCCGGGCATAAATCCTACTTGGTCTGGTCTTACTATTTTTTCCAAGTGCGGTCTGATCCTGTCTGCCAAAATTTTCGCTAGAATCTTTAGATCCAAATTGAGCAGAGATATTGGCCTATAGTTAGAGCGAAGGGTCGTATCTTTATCAGGTTTTGGGATCACTGTGATGTGGGCGGTTAGGAAGTCCCTAGAGGGTGTATGCCCATCTTTAATTGTGTTTAATGCCTTGGCAAGAACAGGTGAAAGGGTATCAGTAAAGATTTTATAGTATTGGGCTGTAAAGCCATCAGGACCCGGGCTTTTCCCTGCTTTCATTGCCTTAATTGCGAGCTTTACTTCCTCAATTGTTATCTCTGAATCTAAACTGTTTGTGCTTTCTTGATTTAGGGTTGGGAGACCGCTTTTTATCAGATAGTCTTTAATAGCTTCGTGCCTGGTAGAGGTACAATTCTCGGGTTTGTTTTGATTGGGTAGATTGTATAGTTTCTCATAGAAGTCCCGAAAGGAGTTAGCTATGTCTCTAGAATCTTGGACTAGAAGGTTTTGTGATGACTTAATTCCTGGGATAACATTAGAGACCTGTGAGTCTTTTTAGGCTCTGGCCAGGATCTTCCCTGATTTGTCCCCGTGTTCGTAATATATTGCTTTTTGCCAAAACAAAATCCGTTTGGTGTCCGCATCTAAGAGGGTTTGGAGTTCTTTTCTAGCTTGCATTAATTCCTCTACTGATCTGGCCAAGGATTTTTTGTGTTTATTTTCCAATTCCCTAATTTTAGTCAAAAGCTTTTCTTTTATTGCCATGTCTTCTCTTTTTTTTCTTGATCCTAAAGGGATCAGCTCCCCCCTACTAACCGCCTTATGCGCCTCCCAGACTGTGAGTTGGGAGATCTCGCCTGTGCCGTTATCAGAGAAGTAATTATCTAACACGTTTTGAATGTGTTGTTGGTTGTGTTGGTCAAGAAGTAAAGATGGGTTTAGTCTCCAGGCCTTATCTGCTCTTCGAGCCGGTAGAAATCTCATATGTAGGGAGATCGGGGCATGGTCCGAGATGGTGATGGATCCAATGTCTGCTCCACTCACGTCGGCCAGGTCCCTCTGCGATACGAACACATGATCAATACTCGTGTATCTGTTGTGTGGGGCAGAGAAAAAGGTGAAGTCTTTCTCAGCGGGGTGTAGGGCCCTCCAAGTGTCAATAAGTGTGAGTGACTGGAGTGACATTTTGATTTTTTTCAAAATTGCTTAGGAGAGGCAAGATTGCCCCGTGGAGGTATCGCATAGTGGGTTTAGGGGGACATTAAAGTCTCCTCCTAGAATTATGCAGCCTTTCGCAAAGCTCTTTAATTCGGATATCATTGATTTACAGAATGTCAAGTGAGCTAGATTGGGGAAATATATATTCGCCAGTGTTATCTGCTTGTCCCCTAATTTACCGGCAATGAAGATATATCTCCCTTCCGGATCCACCAGCTGTTTCTCAAGAACAAAAGGTGTATCCCTGTGTAGTAAAATGGCGACACCCTTGGTTTTTGCAGAATTATTGGAAGCATAGAATGCTGTAGGGAAAAATTTGTATGTCAGTGAAGGATGAGAGGGATTTTTGAAATGGGTCTCTTGTAGAAAAACCACTTGTGGTTTGCTTTTCTTAAGTTCATAAAGAACTTTTCTCCTCTTTTCCGGAGTGTTCAGACCATTAATGTTGTGTGAGATTAAGAAAGGGCACTTACCCAGGTGTGCATATGCCATCTTGTCCGTAAGAGAAGGTCCCTTCTGTCTGTAAGTGAATAAAAAAAGGGTAGGGGGGGGGTAAGAGATGAACGGTGTGTATAGAGAGATTAGTGATAGTAAAGGAAAAAAAGAAAGGAGAAAAAATAAACTCACAGTATAGCGAGGTCAACCAGAACCAGATCCAATCGAACTGGTCGAGATCGCAAACAATGGATATTTAAATCACGTTATAATAATGCAATCAATCGATTTGTAAAATTATCCTTGCAGGGTAGAAGAAGGCGTCACATAGGAACGGTCAGTGGAAAGAAAAAACAGTAAACTTATCTCAATCCGTAACCGAAATTCTAGTCCTGCAGCCTCGGGTCTCCACTTGAAAAGTGAAGTTCCTGTCATATGTGATCACAGTAAGACCTAAAGTCATCAACATTTAACATCAGGTTTTAACTAATAACTAAAGATGTCGGTCAGTCCGCAGACCCACCAGCTCCAGGCCCATGTGTCCGCGGACCCACCAACATGCAGGCATATAAATATGTAAGCGGGCTCCTAAATCCGCAAAAATTTGGGAAAAAAGAACAAAAAAAGAACATATCCATCCCCTAAATTAGGCAAACGTATAATTGTAGCTTGATCTGACATGAAAAAAATTGGGTATCCTCTGTTACTTTATCAGAAGGATATGTGTGGATCTGGTTAATCATCATCATTCATCAGTCAGGGTCTCTGGCAAGAGAGTAAACAGTCAAGGAAATCCGACTTTCGTAGCAATCGATCGTTGGTCACAACCACTGATCGCTCATATTCGATAAGGCCGTTTTAAATTTGTTATAGGTATTTCTCATTGTCTCATATGAAACGGCAATTATTCTCTTGGTACATATAGTTGGTAATGTAATGCTCAGGTCATAGTTCTTTTAGGTTTAGTCGCCATCAAGTGGTCAAAATAATCCCTGTGCTGATTTAGTTGTGTGAACAAACTGTTCAATCCAAATCCAAAGTCGTCAAGCAGTGTAAATTGCATAATATACTGACAGAGAGTTCAAAGATTCAAGATAGCAGAAGCTACTAACAGTGGGGAAGGAAAAAGTGCGAACATGTCATTTAAATTCAGCTGATATAGGTAATAGGCGTTTAACCACTTGCCTACAGTGCACTTTCACCCCCTTCCTGCCCAGACTGATTTTCAGCTTTCAGCGCTCTCACACTTTGAATGACAATTACTCAGTCATGCAACACTGTACCCATAAAAAATTTGTGTCTTTTTTTTCACACTAATAGAGCTTTCTTTTGATGGTATTTAATCACTACTGGGTTTTTTATTTTTTGTGCTATAAATAAAAAAAGACTGAAAATATTGTGAAAAAATGCATTTTTCTTAGTTTCTGTCATAAAATTTAGCAAATGAGTAATTTTTCTTCACAAATTTTGGCCAAAATTTATACTGCTACTTATCTTTGGTAAAAATAACCCAAATAAGTGTATATTATTTGGTCTTTGTGAAAGTTATAGAGTCCACAATTTATGGCGCTAATCATTGAAAATTGATCACACTTGATTACACCTGATGTACTGAAGGCCTATTTCATTTCTTGAGACACTAAAAAGTCAGGAAATTACAAATACCCCACAAATGACCCCTTTTTGGAAAGTAGACATTCCAAGGTATTTATTAAGGGGCATAATGAGTTTTTTGAAGTTGTCATTTCTTCCCACAACTCTTTGCAAAATGAAGATTTTTTTTTTTTTTTACAAATTGACGTAATAACAGGTTATTTCTCTCACACAGCATATGTATACTTGCAACTACACCCAAAAACACATTCTACTACTCCTCCTGAGTATGGCGATACCACATGTGTGAGACTTTTTCACAGCCTGGCCACATACAGAGGCCTAACATCCAAGTAGTACCGTCCGGCATTCTAGGAGCACAAATTACACATATAATTTCCTGACAACCTATCGCACTTTTGAAGGCCCTGGAGCACCAGGACAATGGAAACCCCCATAAAATTACCCCATTTTGGAAAGCAAACAGCCATAATGAGTCTTTTGAATATGTCATTTTTTTCCACAAGTTTTTGGAAAATGTGGAAAGAAAATGAAAACACATTTTTTTTACAAAAAGCTGTCCATTTATGCAATATTTCTAACACATAGCATGTACATAGCAAAAATTGCACCCCAAAATACATTCTGCTATTCCTCCTGAGTATGGCGATACCACATGTGTAACACTTTTTCACAGCCTGGCCACATACATAGGCCTAACATCCAAGTAGCGCTTTACACAAAGTTGTCCATTTATCCACTTTAAGACTGGGCCTATTTTTGACACTTGGGGTTTACAAGCTAAAATCAGTTTTTTTGCTAGAAAACTACTTGGAACCCCCAAACATTATATATTTTTTTTTTTAGCAGAGACCCTAGAGAATAAAATGGAAATCGTTGCAATATTTTTTTATCACACCATATTTGCGCAGCAGTCTTCCAAATGCGATTTTTTTGAAAAAAATTCACTTTTTTGAACTAAAAAATAAGAAAACAGTACATATAGCCCAATTTTTTTCCATAATGTGAAAGATAATTTTACGCTGAGTAATTAGATACCCAACATGTCATGCTTCAAAATTGCGCATGCTCACAGAATGGCGCCAAACACTGGTACTTAAAAATCCCCATAGGCAACATTTTAAACATTTCTGCAGGTTACTAGCTTAGAGTTACAGAGGAGGTCTAGGGCTCAAATTATTGCTCTCGCTCTAACGATCGCGGCGATACCTCACATGTATGGTTTGAACACCATTTACATATGTGGGCGGGACTTGCGTATGCGTTTGCTTCTGCGCGCGAGCTAACGGGGACAGGGCGCTTTCATTTTTTTTTTTCCTATTTATTTTATTTATTATTTTTTTATTTTTACACAGTTTAAAAAAAAAAATGTTTTGATCATTTTTATTCCTATTACAAGGAATGTAAACATCCCTTGTAATAGAAATAGGCATGACCGGTCCTCTTTATTGTGAGATCTGGGGTCAAAAAGACCTCACACCTCACAACTACACTAAAAAATAAAAAAAATAAAATAAATTGTTGAAAGAGGAAAAAAAAAAAGAAAAAAAAAAAGCGGCCCTTTAAACCGGTTGCTAGGCAACGTCTTTTGACGTAGCTCCGGTCCTCCAAGACCATAGAGTCGAGTGAGGGCTATCTTGCCCTCACTCGACTTCCTGTCTCTGAGGATCCGGGACCGGATAGTTTTCCCCGCTGCCGGCGGGTCCGGTAAGCTGGGAAAACGTCTGGGACGTGGCAGGAGGGGGGCACCTCTTCCCCTGCACTGTAAGGGTAATTCCGCGGCGAATCTGCCACTGGGACCACCCTTATCTGAAAGCCGACCGCCCGCCGTTTCAAAAAATACCGGGGTTATGGGGGCTATCTGCTGCCATAACCCCAGTATTTAGCTTTTAATGGCCGACGCATGTAGTCAGTCAGTAAGTGATTGCATGTATATGGCAAACAGGTGACGATGACTGATGGGGTGACAGGTGACGATGACTGATGGGGTGACAGGTGACGATGACTGATGGGGTGACAGGTGACGATGACTGATGGGGTGACAGGTGACCATGATTGATGAGGTGACAGGTGATGATGATTGATGAGGTGACAGGTGACGATGATTGATGAGGTGACAAGTGACGATGATTGATGGGGTGACAGATGACAATCCCTGACGGGGTGACATGTGACGATGATTGATGGGGTGACAAGTGACGATCACTGATGGGGTAACAAGTGACGATGATTGATAGGGTGACAGATGACGATGACTGATGGGGTGACAGGTGACGGTGATTGATGGGGTGACAGGTGACGGGCGATGGTCACTGATGGGTGACAGGTGACGGGCGATGGTGCACGGCGGTACTGATGGCAGTCTCTGGTGACCGGTGAACTTTAGGCTACGTTCACATGTTAGCGTAGCGATCATGGGCAGAATCACTGCGACTCCGCCCGCGATCCAGAAATCATTGCAAATTGCGGGACGCCTGTGCGTTGCCCGTGATTTGCAATAGCACCCCAAATGCTGTGCGATGTTGCTGCGATATCCGCCTGCCGAATCGAGGTAACATCACGCAAACAACGCATGATGCCCCAAAGAAGCTCTTGTACCTTTTTTGGGCGTCATGCGTTGTTTGCGTGATGTTACCGCGATTCGGCAGGCGGAAATGGCGGCAACATCGCACAGCGTTTGGGGTGCTATTGCAAAAAACGGGCAACGCACAGGCGTCCCGCAATTTGCAATGATTTCCGGATCGCGGGCAGAATCGCGGTGATTCTGCCCGCGATCGCTGCGCTCACATGTGAACGTTATGGGTGTCAATTTCTGGGCACTGATGAGGTGACTGTTGGGTGACAGGTGACATTGGGGGGGGGGGGCTGAGGACTGTGTGGGGACCTTTATTAGTGTGATTTTAGTGTGATTTTACTTTTTACAGGTACACAATGCAGTAACTCACTGTTTCTAGCTCTTCTCCCCTCACACTGGAAACTGTATGAGGGGAGAAGAGCTAGTAACAGTGAGTTACTGCTCTTTGTTTACATTTTCTGATCGGCTGTGAATGGATTCACAGCCGATCACATAGTAAACAGTCACTGTCAGTGACTGTTTACTACTGCCGGTGACAGCCGTGTTCCTACGGAACACAGTGCCACCGACATGACCGCGCTGCGCGCTCCCGATCGCGCATGCGCGGTCATCTCCCGGGTGCCTTTATTGTGATCGGCTGTGTCATTGGAACACAGCCGATCACTTGGGAAACAGCCACGCCCATTGGCTGTTTCCCCCCTGCTGGTGACGGGGGGTGTCCCGGGGACACCCCGACACCAGCAGTGCAGGGCGGCGCGCGATCGCGCGCCTGCCCTGCTTAAAGTGCCGCCGTCATATGACGGCGGCCCAGGATAATGGTCGCACCGCTCCGCCGTCAATTGACGGCGGGCAGGCGGCATATAGTTAAGGTCTGTCTCTATTTCTTGGGGTCTTAGGCGTTTTGGGAGATGATCCAAACAATGCAATGAGCTCCCTTTTCCTTTGCTGCTTCCCTTTCTTGTGGTGAGGTGAGCGTGCATTGGATGCTTCCGGGCCTTCTTGGTTGGCCTCTTGGGGTAGGGGGACCAAGAACTCTGCATACCAATCCGGGAGTGCAACCTCCTCAATGTGCAGATTTGCGCAGAAGTCGTGAAGATCTGCTGGAGTGCGCAAAAAATATTGTTTGCCCCCGAGCCCCGCCTGTAAGGCAAAGGGGAATTTCCATCTATATGTAATATTCCTTGCCTTAAGGATTTCCAAGAGGGGTCTGAGGGCTCTCCTGTTGTTTAGGGTGATGGGGGATAGGTCCTGGAAGAGCTGAATAGGGCTCTCGTTGAAAGTGATCTGTTCATTCTGTCTGGCTTTTGCGAGTATGTCTTCCTTAAGAGGGTGGCTGGCTAGGCAACATATGATGTCCCTAGGTGGGGCATCGTCTGGGGGCCCTCGGTCTTAAGGCCCTGTGCGCCCTCCCAAAGTCTATGGGCGACTCCTCTGGTCGTTCTAGCAGGGTGTTAAACACTGTTTGCAGAGAGCGTTTGATCCCTTCCCTCTCTATTGATTCCGGGACCCCCCTCACCCTTATATTATTACGACGACCCCGATTGTCAAGGTCTTCCACTTGTCTGTTTATTGCTATTAAGTGTGAAGAGTGAGACATGGCCTTGTCTTCCAATCTCCTTATGGCCTTGTCTCTGTGTCTCCCAGCTCTTTCCACAGCCGACATCTGGTCAGAGAGCCTAGTAATGTCTGCTCTCAGGTCCACAATAGCTGAAGCAAAAGAGTTTTTTATGTCCGCTGCTATTGCTGTCATTGTTTTGTATGTTAAGGGGGGGGGGAGGTCAGAGATGTCTGGCTCACCTGCAGTGTCTTCAGTGTCTGCCAGCGAGCCTGTGTCATACTCTTTCTTTCTCCCTGAGAGCTGACCGCGCCATCTTGGAAGTCTGGGATCCCTTCTTGCTGGATGTGTGTGCACCGAAAAAGTCCGGTATGTTCCTAGTAGAACCACTCGGACCGGACCTCGGTGTCTTAGTGTTGCTTCCCGGCTTGTTTGTTCTGCCCATGCTCTGGTAAAACGGAGCCCGCTAGCACTGGGAGACCCGATCAGCGGAGGAGCTCGGTCTTCAGGCGTCCATTCCGTCTGCGTGCCAAGCCACGCCCCCTGATCATTCTTAACACTGTGGGCATGATTTCAGATTCAGAGAATATTTTTCAGACCCTCATCAATTTGTCTACATATACTGCTGTAACTCATGTATGAACCACAATCTGAAATTACACCACCATGCATTTTGAATTCTCTGCGTGGTAATAAGGCAGCAACATCAGCTAGTATAACCATCCTAGATACCCGTTCTGTCATTAAGGACCCCATTACCTGTCTCTTTGTGACTATTTGCAATGTCCATGACAAGGGTACTCTCCTTGTTAACTTTCAGTTCATCAATTTTGTCTCTAAAGATGAGTAGATTTTGATCTTCTAACCTTTTCAGCGTATCACTTCTCATGTAGTCCACAATGAATTCAACAAGTTTGTTGGTACCAGTCACTGCTGGAACTTCAATGTCTCTTTCGTGTTCCAGTAACAGAGCGACTATGATTCTGTTCTTCTCTAAGCAGATGAAGTTGCTTTTGAATGTTCTACGACAGTGCACGAAGAGGAGATGCCATCTCTGCTGCAACCAGCAGGTGGCAATTTACAGTTCTTGTAGACCGACCCACCGGTTTGTGCTGGTCTCATGCTTTGATCTCACTGGTGGTACCACATATGCCAGACCGAGCCCCTAAAATGTTACCCGTCTAAAAAGGGGAACGAATGAGAGACAATAACTGTGTAGGACAATAAGAAATGAGAGCAGATTTATTCTGCCATGTTCTGGCTCTTGCTTCCCCTGTTGGCCAGAACGTGACTTCGATAACATTTAGCACATTATCAATATTTACAATACTATGCCTAGAAGCATGTGAAATATTTCCTCTTTCTTTTGCCTCTTGAATCGTATATGGCTGCTAATATTTTATATGTCCGTTTTACGGTATGGCCACATACACCAAACAGCATACACAAACTAAGGCCTAGCATCTGAAGCCATCAGATACACATAATATTATATATATATATATATATATATATATATATATATATATATATATATATATATCCAGTTTTGCATCTATTATTTAAGGCCTATCAAATCACATTTGACTAATTATAAAGTTTAGTACTTTTACATCTTGAAATAATCTATTGCTGATAAACTCATAATACTCAATACTTGTCTTTAACATAACAACCATCATTGCAGAGCCATTATGAGTCTTTCACATGTAAATTGTACTTACGTTTTCATTAGTAAAACAGTTCTGCATGACTGTAGACTGATGAGAAAATGAGAGCAGTTGTATTCTGCCATGTTCTGGCTCTTTCTCTACTTTATTCCACTGTTGGTCAGAACTAGAGTTGAGCGAACACCTGGATGTCCGGGTTAGGCGGGTTCGACCGAACTTGAAAAAAAAGTCCGGGTTTCGTGACCTGAACTTAACCCGAGCTTTACCCCGATCCCGAACCCCATTGAAGTCAATGGTGACCAAAACTTGAGCACTAAAATGGCTCTAAAAAAAACATGGAAAGGGCTAGAGGGCTGCAAATGGCAGCAAAATCTTCTTAAGAGCATGGCAAGTGCTCTGCAAACAAATGTGGATAGGGAAATAACCTAAAATAACATAAAAAAACATAAAAATAATCATCTTGATCTAGGAGGACGAGGCCCATATGGAGTAGGAGGTTGAGGTGGCGGTGGATGTGGCAGTGTAGGTGGAAGCGGCGGTGGAGGAGGACGAGGTAGCCAACACTGGTTTTTGTTTTTCATTTTAAATTTCTTTTTAAATTAGGGTACACCCCAAAAGAGTGGGAAAGATCAAAAATACAACAATGGCTGGGTAAGGCCGGTATACATGTCTATTCTGCACAAGGTACGGACAAGTCCTGTGGGATCTATGCCTGGTTAATTTTAATGAACGTGAGCTTGTCCACATTGGCTCTGGACAGGCAGCTACGCTTGTCTGTGATAAGGCCCCCAGCCATGCTAAATACATGTTCAGATAATACACTGGCTGCAGGTCATCCTCCAGAACTGTGCCCTGCTGGATAATTGTGTACCTGGCGTTTGTGGGTGCAGGAACCCAACCTTTGGAGCCACTTGTGAATGACTGCCCTGAAAGCCTTGGAAAAGATACCTCTTCCTCCTCCTCCTCATCCTTTGCCACATCCTCTTCCATCATCGCCCGAAGCGTTTTTTCAAGGAGGCATAGAAGTGGGATAGTTAGGCTGAGAACGGCGTCATCGGCACTGGCCATGTTGGTGGAGTACTCGAAACAGTGCAACAAGGCACACAGGTCTCGCATGGAGGTTTTTACCACCCAGTTATTGGTGGTGAAGTGGTGCAGTTCCGCAGAGCGACTCAAACCTGCGTGCTGCAGCTGAAACTCCAACATGGCCTGCTGCTGCTCGCACAGTCTGGCAAGTATGTGCAAGGTGGAGTTCCACCTTGTGGGCACATCGCATATGAGGCGGTGAGCGGGAGGCCGAAGTTACGCTGCACCGCTGACAGGAGAGCAGCAGCAGGGTGAGAACGCCGAAAGTGCGCACAGACGGCCCGCACTTTCTGCAGCAGCTCTGACATATTGGGGTAATTTCTAAGGAACCTCTGCACCACCAAATTCAGCACATGCGCCAGGCAAGGGATGTGTCTCAAACCGGCTAGGCCCAGAGCTGCTACGAGATTTTGCCTTTTATTGCACACCACCAGGCCGGGCTTGAGGCTCACTGGCACCAACCACTCATCGGTCTGCTGTTCAATGCCCCTCCACAACTGCTGCGCACTGTGGGGTTTTTCCCCCAAACAGGCAAGTTTTAAAACTGCCAGCTGTCGTTTACCCCTGGCTGTCCTGAAGTTGGTGGTGAAGATGTTAAGCTGACCGGATGAGGAGGCGGTAGAGGATGAGGAAGCGGAGTAGGAGGAGTTAGGAACAGGAGGCAAACTGAAGTGCCCTATAAAATCCTTGGTGGTGGAAGGACATGCGCCAAACTGCTATCCGCCTCAGGCCCAGCCGCCACTGCATTTACCCAGTGTGATGTTAGGGATATATAACGTCCCTGACCATGCTTACTGGTCCACATATCAGTAGTTAGGTGGACCTTGCCACAGATGGCGTTGCGCAGTGCACACCTGATTTTGTCACCCACTTGGTTGTGCAGGGAAAGGATGGCTTGCCTGGAAAAGTAGTGGCGGCTGGGCACTATGTACTGTGGGACAGTGCACAGCTTTTAAAACTCTGTGTCTCCGCCAGACGGAATGACAGCATTTCAAAGGCCAGGAATTTTGAAATGCTGGCATTCAGGGCCAGGGATCGTGGGTGGGTAGGGGGGGTACTTCCTCTTTCGCTCCAGTGTTTGGGAGATAGAAAGCTGAACGCTTCCACGGGACATTGTGGAGATGGTTGTTGGTGACCCAGGTGGTGGTGTTGCTGGCAGATCCTTTGTTTGCGGGGTGGCAGGTGCCACTGTCACTACAGAGGTGAATGAAGACGCATAGACTGCAGCAGAAGAGGTAGCAGGAGGAGCCAGAGACCTTTCTTGCTTTTTGAGGTGTCTACTTCACTGCAGCTCGTGCTTTGCACTTAGATGCCTGGTCATGCAGGTTGTGCTCCGGTTGAGAAGGTTTATGCCTCAGGCTCTGATTGCACAGCGTTCAAACCACTCGTGTCCTGTCATCAGCACATTGTCTGAAGAACTGCGACGCTAGGGAACTCCTTTGAGCTGGCTTTGGTGTGCTCGGTTCCTTGCTGCGTTGGGCAGTAGCAGGCATAGTGTCTAGGGCATGGCCGCTCCGCTTTTGCACTCTGTTCCCTCTCATCGCATATGAGGCGGTGAGTGGGAGGCCGAAGTTACGCTGCACCACTGACAGGAGAGCAGCAGCAGGCATAGTGTCTAGGGCATGGCCGCTCCGCTTTTGCACCCTGTTCCCTCTTCTGCTGTGCTGGTGGCTCTGTGCGACCACCGCCTCTTCCTCCAAACCACTCAGGTCACCTGCATGACGTTCATTCCATGTGGGGTCGAGGACCACATTGTCCTCCACATCATCTTCCACCCAGTCTTCACCCCTGCCCTCCTTGTCGGTCTCCACAATTCGGAATTCCACAGCAGTTGGCACCTGTGTTTCGTCATCATCCGAGACATGCTGCGATGGTCCTCCCATGTACTCATCTTGAGACATAAGTGGTTGGGCATTGGTGCACTCAATCTCTTCCACTTCTGGGGCAGGGCTAGGTGGATGGCCCTGGGAAACCATGCTAACAGAGTCATCAAAAAGAAGATACTGCTGCATGACTTGGGGCTCAGACTGCTTGGCTAATTTGCAAGGGGGTGAGGTGAAAGATTGATGGACATCGGCTGCAGGTGCCAACTCTGACCTTTCATCAGTAGACTGGGTGGGAGACAATGAGAAGGAACTGGAGGCACTGTCAGCAACCCAATCTACTATTGCCTGTACTTGTTCTGGCCTCAAAATTTGTACAGGCACATTTGGCCCTGCCAAATACCGCTGCAGGTTCTGTCGCCTACTCACACCTGAGGAAGGTGTTTCACTTGCGCGTGTCGCTGGCACAGATCTATCACGTCCTCTCCTTGCAACAGGAGCTCCACCAGCAGCACCATGACCCAGGCCACATCCCTTATTTGACCTTCTCCTCATATTTCTCTAATTTGGGATCTTACCCTAAATGGAAGTTTATTGAATAGCGGAAAAGAACAACAACAGTATCCAAAGGGTGTATCTTACAGTAAAATATGCAGACTAGGCTGCAATTAAATTTTTTTCCCCTAAATGTGTTTTTATTGAAAAGCAGAATACAACAACAGTATCCAACGGGTGTATCACACAGTAACATATGCAGACTAGGCCGCAATTTAATTTTTTTCCCCTAAATGGGTTTTTATTGAAAAGCAGAATACAGCAACTGTATCCAATGGGTGTATCTCACAGTAACATATGCAGACTAGGCCGCAATTTAATTTTTTTCCCCTAAATGGGTTTTTATTGAAAAGCGGAATACAACAACTGTATCCAACGGGTGTATCTCACAGTAACATATGCAGACTAGACCGCAATTTAATTTTTTTCCCCCTAAATGGGTTTTTATTGAAAAGCGGAATACAACAGTATCCAATGGGTGTATCTCACAGTAACATATGCAGACTAGGCCGCAATTTAATTTTTTCCCCCCTAAATGGGTTTTTATTTAAAAGCAGAATACAACAGCTGTATCCAATTGGTGTATCTCACAGTAACATATGCCGACTAGGCCGCAATTAAATTTTTTCCCCCCTAAATGGGTTTTTATTGAAAAGCGGATTACAACAACTGTATCCAACGAGTGTTTCTCACAGTAACATATGCACACTAGACCGCAATTTAATTTTTTTTCCCCTAAATGGGTTTTTTTGAAAAGCGGAATACAACAACAGTATCCAATGGGTGTATCTCACAGTAACATATGTAGACTAGGCTGCAATTTAATTTTTCTCCCCTAAATGGGTTTTTATTGAAAGGCGGAATACAACAACAGTATCCAATGGGTGTATCTCACAGTAACGTATGAAGAATAGGCTGCAATTTAATTTTTTTCCCCTAAATAGGTTTTTATTGAAAGGCGGAATACAACAACAGTATCCAATGGGTGTATCTCACAGTAATATATGCAGACTAGGCTGAAATGTAATTTTTTCCCCTAAATGGGTTTTTATTGAAAAGCGGAATACAACAACTGTATCCAATGGGTGTATCTCACAGTAACATATGCAGACTAGGCTGCAATTTAATTTTTTTCCCCTAAATGGGATTTTATTAAAAGGCGGAATAAAACAACAGTATCCAATGGGTGTATCTCACAGTAAGATATGCAGACTAGGCTGCAATCTCTTTTTTTTTCCCTAAATGGGTTTTTATTGAAAAGCGGAATAGAACAACAGTATCCAACAGGTGTATCTCACAGTAACGTATGAATGAAACATTTTTATTTTTCCCTTTAATTGGTGATTTTTGAAGAGCAGATTAGAACAGCAGTGTCTAAACACTGCATGACAGTGTCACAGTAAAGTATGAATGAAAAACTGAAAATTAGTTGTCCCCTTACATTGGTGCTTTTTGAATAGCAGATTAGAACAGCAGTGTCTAAACACTGTATGACAGTGTCACAGTAAAGTATGAATGAAAAACTGAAAAATAATTGTCCCCTTAAATTGGTGCTTGTTGAATAGCAAACGTTTTTTTAAAAATCCAGATTAAGCAGACACATATGCTCTGAGCTTTACATGTCCGCTGCACGCCGCACGCCGCCCACCTAACACACTGATAAACGTTTTTTTTTTCTCCCTCCTCCTCACTGGGCTCAAGTCAGGGCAAAAAGGTCGTGCACTGCACCCCCACACAATAAAATCAATGTAGATCGCTGTCTGATTAAAGAAGATTCTTCCTATTCTTTCCCTGAAAGCAATCTCCATCCTGCCCCTACAATAATCTCCTATCTCTCCCTCATAGCAGCAGCAGGAACCTGACCCTACAGTAGTTAGAGCAGAGTGACGTGCGGCGATACTTGACTCCAGCTTATATAGAGGCTGGGTCACATGGTGCACTGGCCAATAACAGCCATGCCATTAGTAGGCATGGCTGTGATGGCTTCTAAGGGCACACTAGTTAAACGCTTGCTGATTGGCTGCCTTGCAGCTGTTGAAACCACGCTATTAAAACCGTGCCTAAACATGAAATAAATTACCGAACAACGGACTGTATCCCGAACATACAGTGAAATGTTCGGGTCCATGTCCAGGTACCGAACACCCAAAAGTCCGGTACGATCCTGAACAATACAGTTCGGGTTTGCTCAACCCTAGTCAGAACATCACTTCCTCCCTCATTACTGTGTCATGCACCACCTAAAGGTTGCTTCCACAACATCTTTTACAGAACTCAAACTTAACCACTTGCTGACTGCCAGCAATACTTATACTGCAGCAAGTCGGCTCTATTGCGCAAAATGACATACCTGTACGTCGTTTCCTGCAATAGCCAGCAGGGATGAAATGAATAAATAGGTGCGCTGAATGAAAATCACACTGTGTACATAACAAATGTACAAACAAATGAATATAGTGCTTTGCTAAATAAGGACCAGGGTGTCAAAGGTGATCTGGCACAAAAACATGAATAAAACCACATATGTGAAGAGCACAGAATGAAGACAACAAGAGTCCCAATTCCTGAAACAATCAAATCCAAACAGTGTTCTCAAGTGAAAATAATAAAGTCCATAAAAATCAGTGTTGTGTCTTGTGCTTAGTGACTGAAGATCCCGCCACCAGAGGGCTTGCCTCCTTACCAGAGATATTAAATAAGTAGACAGAAATTTCCACTATTTGGTAAGAAGGAGATATCTGAGAATAGGTCACCCCGTGGTAAGATATAAGTGGCCTCTTACCAACTTCAGGGAAAAAGCAGGCACAAACACTATCCACTGCTGGATGCTTCCTGTGTGGATCGATTGTCAGAAGATGTTATCCCGCTCCTGCTATCGGTTCCTTAATGCCTTGGACTTCCACAAATGGACATGTATAGGGCAAAAAAGAAGACCATAGCATAATACCCCAAATATCGGTTTATTAGGAAAGTATTGCACTTACATGAAAACGGGGGATATGAGCGTAGTATGCAGTTACACAGATCCCGGCTGCAGACCGGGCTTGTGTGTGACGTCACGTGGCGGCACGACACGCCTCCTCTCTAACGTCGTTTCCTCTCAATGGGCTTCTTCTGAGATAGGAGGAAGGTGCGCGCCGCCACGTCCGTCCTTATGAAGCGTCAGGCTGATTACTACTTCCGGTGTCCGCAGTGATTGTGAAAGACTGTGGACGTAAATTGCTTCCCATATTTATCTCAAACCAGCTCCCAAATAGTACGATCCTTAGGATTATACATTATTGAAGATCGGCATAACTTATCAGTGTGGTTTAACAACGATGTATGTTAATGAGATGGGGACTCCGGAAGTTTGCAATTTCCCAACTTCCTTCCTGATGTAAACATATGGGCAACTACAGGAAATGGGGAAATAATGTATATGGACAATACTAAAACAATATTGAGTCCTATGTTGTATAAAAACAATCAATTCCTATAAAATTAATTAGGATTAAAATACATATATTAAATATCCTAAAATTTTGAAATTACATCTTAAATCTTTAATCAGCATTAAAATTAATAAAAAGTTAAAATCTAAAATATATAAAATTATTAAAAATGGGAAGACTAAACAAGGATTCAACTATTATTTATATGGGCGTTGATATCCCATTCGATGTTATGTCCCCAGGGCCTAAAACATTTCATCTCGTAGATCCAGAAGGTTTCCCTTCTTGAAATGGATCTTCTCATGTTACTTCCTCTCCAATGTGGTGTATACTTCTCCATAACTGTAATTAGTAAGTTTTCTGGACTTTTGTGATGACATTTGGAGAAGTGTAAAGAGACACTATGTCCTGGGAACCCTTTTCTTATATTAGCAAGATGTTCCCCTATCCGGATGCTAGCAGTACGTATGGTTCTCCCAATGTACTGTTGGCCACAACCACACTGGAGTAAATAAATTACTCCCTTAGTGTGGCAAGAAATAAATTCTTTAATAGCGTACTCTTTTCCGGTAGTGGTGGATGTGAACTTGTTAGTTTGTATCGTTTTTGCTTCTCTGCAGATCTGACAATTTCTGCATGGATAAAATCCTTTCATGTCTGGAAAAAAGTTTGGTTTCAAAGGTTTTTCCACTGGATTGCTGGCAATGAGGTCTTTTAGATTCCTGGCTTTCCTGTAGATCATGTTCGGTCGCTCAGGCAGGGAAGGTCCAAGAATTCTATCCCCTTGGAGGATACTCCAATGTTTTTTAAAAACATGGTTGAGCCACCTGTAATTATGAGAAAAGCGGATGACAAAGGCAAACTCAAATTTAGACTGAGAGTTATTGGATGGTTGTGCGAACTTTGGTACAATTAAATCTTCTTGAGTCTGTTGGCTTATTTCTTCTATTTCTTGGTCCAAAATCCGTGGTTCGTAGCCCTTTTCTAAAAATCTTTGCTTTAGGACATTGGCCTGTTCTTTAAAATCTGACTCTTGTGTGCAGTTGCGTCTGATCCTTTTAAATTGTCCCTTCGGGACTGATCGTAGCCAGTTTGGGTGGTGGCAACTGTCCATGGTAATAAAACCATTCTTATCTGTCGGTTTAAAATAGGTTTTAGTGATAAAACCTGAGCCATGTCTTAAAATCAGATCTAAATATATAAATGAGTCACACTCACTCAAAGCGAAAAACAGACATTGAATAAAGGTTTAAAATATGCCCCCAAACAACCGCTCAACAAGTTTGAGACTTTTATAGACATACAGAAATTTGTCAGGAAACTGAATGTGAAACGACATTTTCTGTCTAAAGCTGGTGAGAGGAATTATGTTTCGTATCAAACAAGCTCAACTGTATCTACTAACCTAAGAAATGCCTATTTGTTCAACCCTCCAGGCACACAGAGTAATAATATTACTGTGTTTAGAGATACTGTGTTAAATGAGCTTGAAAGAAAAGAAATACAACATAAACCCCAATTGGATCTACAAAGAGGAATCAAGACTTTGTGTGATAACAAAGATCTTGTTATCCGACCTGCCGATAAGGGGGGAGGAATAGTGTTTTTGAAGAAGGAAGATTACATTGAAGAAATGAATAATCTTTTGGCAGACACTAATACTTACGAAATTTTAAGGAAAGACCCCACCTTACTCATACAGTAAGAAACTGAAGAGAATTGTTGAACAGGGTTTTAAAGATGGCATTTTAAACAAGAAAGAAAAGGAATTTTTAATACCCCTTGCCCCGAGACTCCCCACTATTTATTATCTCCCGAAAGTCCATAAGAGTCTTACAAAACCTCCCGGAAGACCCATTGTCAGCGGGATAGACTCTGTTACATCAAGGATCGGGAAATACATTGACTACTTCCTGCAACCGTTGGTCCAAGATACCCCAGCTTATTTAAAAGACACCACACAATGCATCCAAGAAATGAGACAATTAAACATCGAAGGAGAAGTACTACTTGTGACTGCTGACGTGGCGTCTTTATATACGATTTTTCCACATGAGACGGGATACGAAGCGGTCAGTACCTTTTTAGATATTTATCAAGATATCCCGTTGGCACAAAAAGAGTTTATTTTAAATCTTTTAACATTTGGCATGGAACATAACTATTTTTACTACAATCAACGTTTCTACCTCCAACGCACTGGTGTTGCTATGGGAGACAAATTTGCTCCCAGTGTAGCGAACCTCTTCATGGCTCTGTGGGAGGACCGCAATATTTTCTCCAGCAGAGCCAAGGAGCTTGTATTTTGGAGGCGCTACATAGATGACACATTTTTTATTTGGAAAGGAAGTCAAGAATCGTTGCAAATTTTTATGGACCAGCTAAATTGTAATAGTTGGGGAATTAGATTCTCTTATGAATCAAGTCCCACATCCGTCAACTTTTTAGATCTTGTGATTTTAAGACATGGCTCAGGTTTTATCACTAAAACCTATTTTAAACCGACAGATAAGAATGGTTTTATTACCATGGACAGTTGCCACCACCCAAACTGGCTACGATCAGTCCCGAAGGGACAATTTAAAAGGATCAGACGCAACTGCACACAAGAGTCAGATTTTAAAGAACAGGCCAATGTCCTAAAGCAAAGATTTTTAGAAAAGGGCTACGAACCACAGATTTTGGACCAAGAAATAGAAGAAATAAGCCAACTGTCACGTACCTGGGAGGAGTCTGAGTTGACAAGGTCGGCCTCTCTTATATCTCCGGCCCAGACCCCACTGAAGGTGAGACAGAGGGTGTCAAAGGCCAGGAGGGACACGAGTGCCTGTGGTTGTTGATGGATCAGGATAGGCTGCTTGTCCGGATCCTGGAAACTGGAACATGCAATGCTGTATGGAACATGTGCAGCAGATAGCCAGGCAAGCACTCGGGTAGTTCTGAGAGACAGAATCAGAGTAGTAGGAATGCCAGGGGCATCAACAGGCGGTGCAGCAGGGTACCAAATCGTAAGCAGAGCCAAAGTCAGGGACGGAGCCGGGTCAGGTTTAGCAGAGAAGCAGGAGCAGAATCCAAGTCCAAGTTCAGAACAAGCCAGGTCAGCAACAGGGAAGCATACAGGTATCATCAGGTCACAGGAAACAGCTGAAGATCAGTCAGCACAGGAAACAGGAATGAACTTCCTTTAAATAGCCTGTCTGGCACCACGCCCATTAGTCATTCTTTTGGGAATAGCCTGTGCACGGCCACGCCCCAGACGTCTCACAGGGATTCCCTGACATTGCCCCCCCCCCCTTAAGGGCAGCCTCCGGATGCCCAACATAGACCGTTTTTCCAGATGTTGTAGAAGGTAGGCTCGTAACAATCGAGGAGCATGGACGTTTGAAGCAGGTTCCCAGGAATTATCCTCAGGGCCATAGCCCTTCCACTTGATAAGAAGCTGTGTCCGACCACCCCTTCTTCTACAGTCCAGAATAGACTCCACCTCAAATTCTTCATTACCTTCGATCAAAAGGGGAGCAGGAACTTCAGGACCACGATCTGGAAAGGGGTTGGGAACTGCTGACTTCAGTAACGAAACGTGGAACACGGGATGGATCTTCAGATTAAGATTAATTCAAATGCCACAGAATTGATCTTCTTCCTGATAGAAAATGGACCTAGGTATCTTGGGCCAAGCTTTTTTGAGGGACACCTTAGTCTCAGGTTTGCTGTAGATAGAGTGTGAGGGGCTTGCGCTTAGGAAACCTCGGTTCGGTGAATATAAATAAATTAATAACTAAGTAATAAATTAATAAATTAAATACATAAGCTGCTGCTAGGTAGAGAAGGTGATACCTTTCAAACAATGCTAAAAAACTGAGTACCTGCGCTGCTTAAACCGAAACCATAAACATAAATATCAGTTGTGCTAATAAATAAATAACATCATAAAGTGCTCGTGCGAATAACTGTGCAACTAAATATAGTAAATCTAACAGCATAAATATTATAAATAAACTGTGCAACTGTGTATATAAATATAGTAAATATAACAGCATAAATATTATCAATAAACTCATATGTGTGACATATCATATATCAAAAGTAGTTTTAAATATAAAGTTCATAACAATAAATCTCTTCCAAACTGAATAAAGTGCAAGTCTCTTGTGCTACTAAAAGTGCTCCGTGCTCAAGGTATATGAATAAAGTGCCGGTGCTCAGTCCTTGTGAGTTAGTGCTCCCCTCTCGGTCCCACACTCACCAGAAGCAGAGAGTAATATCGCCTTAAAAACTGGTTGTATAAGGTAACCGCCTCTTATGGATCACCAACAGATATAAGCTGTAGATCTCCTGTGCCTCTATATCCAGATAAATATCCAGGTGATGCTCCCCAATGTCATGAAAAGAAAAGGGCCATCATCGTGCAGTATATTCTAAAAGGTTTATTTTTCACGCAATAAAAAGATACACTTACAAAACAAAAAGGAATCAATCCGCCTTTAGCAAACCCACGGGACGCCAAACGAATGGCCGTGCGTTCCACCCGTGTAACCGGAAGCCGGAAGCCGGAAGAGGTTGCAGCCGGAAATGACGTACTACGTGTTCGGACGGCTTGACGCGTTTCGCTCCACCAATCAGAGCGTTCTCAAAAGCGAGGGCGTCACGAACACGTACTACTATATATATCATTCACAATTTGAAATTACCATAAACACCTGCGTCGGACCGGAAATGACGAAGACCGGAAATGGAACGCCGCCATCTTAGTTCACCCCATTTTGCCGACTATCATACTCCATCTTAGTCCACCCGGAACCAGAGCCGTATATAGTGGAACTATGCAAAATGTATATATATATGTGGCTAAGCCAACCCAGCCACGTATATGGTGTGTATAATATACTGAACGATAAACTAATTTAACCGTATCTATAATTAAAAATCAAAAAACGTCCAGTTCCGGTTCTCATTCCTAATTGTCCCTATACATATACAATACATACAGAAATAAATACAACACACCTACAATATATTATCAACATACAATAATAATGTTATATTGCACCATAATATCCTAGCAGCCTATCATATAGTTATTATCACCCATATGTCCATATCGGACTCTAATTTGGATCCCAATACAAACTTATACAATACTCAGCCACATATGTCGCTAGCTCATAAATCAATTAATAATTATCCTGTGTAAATTCCACTTAAGGATCATAAAGTGATGTGTGCTGAGTTGGTGATCTACAAACTACAACTATATAAAGATATAAAAGTGTAAATGTATAAAAATATAAAAGTTAAAAATCATTTATAAAACAATTAATATCTAAATCTACATTAAGGCCTGAGGGGACCATGCTCTTAAGCTGTTGAATCCACCAAGTTTCATTTTGAGAAACAGCTCTCCTCATGTGTGTTCCTCTCCAATGTGCATTGATTTTATCTATGCCACAAAAAATTAATTTAGAGGGATCTTTGTTGTGAAAAAGTCTAAAATGGTTCGAAAGATTGTGTTTGCGGAACCCCTTTTTAATGTTACAAATATGTTCCCTCAGACGTATTCTCAGCTCCCCTGCAGTACGTGGGCCGCACCACAAGGGAGCTGAGAATACGTCTGAGGGAACATATTTGTAACATTAAAAAGGGGTTCCGCAAACACAATCTTTCGAACCATTTTAGACTTTTTCACAACAAAGATCCCTCTAAATTAATTTTTTGTGGCATAGATAAAATCAATGCACATTGGAGAGGAACACACATGAGGAGAGCTGTTTCTCAAAATGAAACTTGGTGGATTCAACAGCTTAAGAGCATGGTCCCCTCAGGCCTTAATGTAGATTTAGATATTAATTGTTTTATAAATGATTTTTAACTTTTATATTTTTATACATTTACACTTTTATATCTTTATATAGTTGTAGTTTGTAGATCACCAACTCAGCACACATCACTTTATGATCCTTAAGTGGAATTTACACAGGATAATTATTAATTGATTTATGAGCTAGCGACATATGTGGCTGAGTATTGTATAAGTTTGTATTGGGATCCAAATTAGAGTCCGATATGGACATATGGGTGATAATAACTATATGATAGGCTGCTAGGATATTATGGTGCAATATAACATTATTATTGTATGTTGATAATATATTGTAGGTGTGTTGTATTTATTTCTGTATGTATTGTATATGTATAGGGACAATTAGGAATGAGAACCGGAACTGGACGTTTTTTGATTTTTAATTATAGATACGGTTAAATTAGTTTATCGTTCAGTATATTATACACACCATATACGTGGCTGGGTTGGCTTAGCCACATATATATATACATTTTGCATAGTTCCACTATATACGGCTCTGGTTCCGGGTGGACTAAGATGGAGTATGATAGTCGGCAAAATGGGGTGAACTAAGATGGCGGCGTTCCATTTCCGGTCTTCGTCATTTCCGGTCCGACGCAGGTGTTTATGGTAATTTCAAATTGTGAATGATATATATAGTAGTACGTGTTCGTGACGCCCTCGCTTTTGAGAACGCTCTGATTGGTGGAGCGAAACGCGTCAAGCCGTCCGAACACGTAGTACGTCATTTCCGGCTGCAACCTCTTCCGGCTTCCGGCTTCCGGTTACACGGGTGGAACGCACGGCCATTCGTTTGGCGTCCCGTGGGTTTGCTAAAGGCGGATTGATTCCTTTTTGTTTTGTAAGTGTATCTTTTTATTGCGTGAAAAATAAACCTTTTAGAATATACTGCACGATGATGGCCCTTTTCTTTTCATGACATTGGGGAGCATCACCTGGATATTTATCTGGATATAGAGGCACAGGAGATCTACAGCTTATATCTGTTGGTGATCCATAAGAGGCGGTTACCTTATACAACCAGTTTTTAAGGCGATATTACTCTCTGCTTCTGGTGAGTGTGGGACCGAGAGGGGAGCACTAACTCACAAGGACTGAGCACCGGCACTTTATTCATATACCTTGAGCACGGAGCACTTTTAGTAGCACAAGAGACTTGCACTTTATTCAGTTTGGAAGAGATTTATTGTTATGAACTTTATATTTAAAAATACTTTTGATATATGATATGTCACACATATGAGTTTATTGATAATATTTATGCTGTTATATTTACTATATTTGCTGTAGATAGCCAGACCTTATCCCCCGGTTTTAAATTCAAATACCCTCTCCTTCTTCTATCAAAAAATTTTTTATTACCAGCCTGTGCCTTCAAAATGGTTTCCCGCAAAAGCTGACTGTTGGCATTAAGAAAATTTAGTCTTTCTTGTACAGCTGGTACAGCAGATTCCATAGGTAACTCAGGTAGGAAGGAGGGGTGATATCCATAATTGGCATAGAAAGGAGACTGCTTGGTGGCGGAATGAACGGAGTTATTATAAGCAAATTGCGCTAAAGGGAGGAGTAACACCCAGTCATCTTGAGAAAAAGAAGAGAAGCACCTTAAATATTGTTCAAGAGTTTGGTTTGTCCTCTCGGTCTGTCCGTTTGTTTGTGGGTGGTAGGCAGAAGACAAACAAAGTTCAATGTTTAATGCTTCACATAAAGCTTTCCAAAACTTGGAAGTGAACTGCACCCCACGATCAGAGACAATGCTGGCTGGAATGCCATGCAATCTCACCACTTCTTTGATAAACGTGGAGGCAGTTTCGAAGGCAGAGGGAGTTCCTTTCAGAGGTATAAAGTGTGCCATCTTGGAAAGACGATCAACTACGACAAAGATAGTTGTAAACCCTTCAGATGGAGGAAGTTCCACAATAAAGTCCAAAGAGATCATACTCCATGGTTTTTCAGGTACGGGGAGGGATTCCAACAGGCCCCAGGTCTTGGCCCGATCAGACTTGTTTCTGAGACACACATAGCAGGATCTGACATAGTTTTTACAGTCCTTTAACCAATCTGGCCACCAAAAGGAACGGGAGACCAAATCAGAGGTTTTATGGATACCAAAGTGTCCAGCCAGAAGATGATCATGACACTTCTTAAGAATGGTGACCCTCAGTTGTTCGGGAATAAAAATTTGTTCCTTATGGAAATAAAGTCCATCCCTCTGCTGGAGATGCAAGTTCAGAGGAGGTGGGGAGTTTGCAACTGTCCTCTTGATCTGTGACATCAAGTCTGTTTGCAAGAGTAGGAAATTCTTAGCTGGCAAAATGGTGTCAGGTTCAGGAGGTGGAGCTGGTTCAGGAAACATGCAAGAAAGGGCATCAGGTTTGCAATTCTTAGAGCCCGGACGAAAAGTTATATGGAACACAAATCGAGAGAAGAAAAGTGCCCATCTTGCCTGTCGAGGTCTTAATCGTTTCGCGGTTCTTAAATATTCTAAGTTCTTATGGTCTGTAAAAATAAGGAGAGGGTGTGCAGCTCCCTCCAGTAGGTAGCGCCATTCCTCCAGGGCAGCCTTTATGGCTAACAGTTCACGATCTCCTACGTCATAGTTCCTCTCAGAGGAGCTTAATTTTCTGGAGAAAAAGGCAATAGGGTAGAGTAGGGACTTGGCTCCTTGTCGTTGGGATAGTATAGCCCCGACCGCATTTTCAGAGGCATCCACTTCAAGTACATAGGCTAAAGCGGGATCTGGGTGTTTTAAAATGGGAGCGGAAGTAAACAGAGTCTTTAATAGTTCAAAGGCGGCTTGAGCCTCTGGAGTCCATTTGAATGGGGTAAACTGTTTGGTCAGCTGTGTGATGGGGGATATGATGCCAGAAAAGTTCTTTATAAACTTCCTGTAAAAATTAGCGAAGCCCACAAAGCGCTGTACTGCTTTCTTGTCCTCGGGGGCAGGCCATTCCAGTACGGCAGATACCTTTTGCGGGTCCATAGCAATGCCATCCGCAGAGATAATGAGTCCCAGAAATTGGATAACCTGTTTTTCGAACTCACATTTCTCCGCCTTTGCGTAAAGACGGTGTTGGCGAAGTCTGTCCAGTACCTTCTTTACATGGTTTCTGTGTAGGTCGAGAGAACTGGAAAATACAAGGATATCATCCAAGTATACGATGACAAACAAATCAAGATAGTCCCGAAATATATCATTAACAAGATGTTGGAATGTGGCTGGGGCATTACAAAGACCGAATGGCATGACCAGATATTCGAAATGCCCAAAGCGCGTTCGAAACGCGGTCTTCCATTCGTCTCCTTCACGAATTCTGACTAGGTTGTAGGCACCCCTCAAATCAAGTTTGGAGAACACCTGTGCCCCTCGTAACCTCTGGAAAAGTTCGGGAATTAGGGGAAGAGGATAACGGTTCTTGACAGTTATCTTATTGAGATCACGATAATCCACACAGGGCCTAAGGGTATGGTCCTTTTTCTCAACAAAGAATATGCCCGCTCCTGCGGGTGAAGTGGAGGGTCGGATGAATCCTTTTTCCAGGCTTTCATTAATGTAGTTACGGAGAGTCTCTAATTCAAGCTCAGAGAGAGGGTAGATCCGGCCAAAAGGTATTTCAGCCCCTGGCAACAGTTCAATGGGGCAATCGTATGTACGATGGGGAGGAAGAGAATCAGCGCTCTTTTTATTGAAAACATCCAGGTATTCATGGTAAACTGTGGGTACCAGTTTCAAGACTTCGGGGTCCGGGTGGATACCAAGGAGAGAGGTAACAGTAAGAGACTCCTCAGGAACACAGTGTGCCCGGCAGTAGGGAGAAGAGAAGGAAATCTCACCCGTGAGCCAATTGATGCTAGGGTTATGGGCCTTCAGCCAGGGTATACCAAGAATGACAGGAAACATGGGTGATGTTATAACGTCCAGGCAAAGGAATTCTTGATGACCAGAGGAGGAAGAGAAGAAAATTGGAGCCGTCTCTTCTGTCACTGGACCAGACTTGATACCAGAGCCATCAGCCAGGTGAACAACAAACACTTGTTTCTTGGTACAGAGAGGTAGATTGTGTTGGGCTGCAAATGTCACATCCACAAAACAGCTACAGGCCCCAGAGTCTATAATAGCAGGAACAGAGATAGTCTTTTCAGGAAGTTTTAGATGGCAAAGCAAGGTGAGATGTGTTTGATTAGTCCCTGGTGGATGCATCATAGAAATCCAGTTAGAGGAGGTTCTGCAAGGCCTCACAGGACAAGTCTGAATGTGGTGACCGGCATCGCCACAGTAAAGGCAGAGATTGGAGCGATACCGTCGAAGACGTTCCGATGTGGACAGAGGGGATCTCTGGAAACTCTTTAGTGAAGGGTAGTGAGGTACCTCTGGGGGGTTAACGGTAATGAGAGGAGTATCAGCCCCAAACTCCGGGCGGACCAAAGGAGCCTTATTAGTTCTTTCGGCTTGCCTCTCACGTAGCCTCCGGTCAATCTGGATGACAAGGTTCACCAGGTCTTCTAAGGCCGTTGGTACCCCCACCCTGGCAAGTTCATCCTTTAGGGCATCAGACAAACCAAGACGGAACTGATGATGGAGGGCCGAATGGTTCCACAGAGTATCGGCACTCCATACACGGAAATCTGTCACATAATCCTCCACAGGCCTTAGGCCTTGCTTTAACTTGCTAAGCTTTGATTCAGCAGTCCGATGACAAAAAGGATCTGCGTATAGCTGGGACATGGCAGAAAAAAAAAAGTCCATGGTTGTCAAGGCTGGATCGTGTTGTTCCCGAAGATGGAAAGCCCAGGATTGGGGCTCATCCTGAAGGAGCGAGATAATGAACCCCACCTTGGTATCTTGTGAAGAGAAGGTTCGAGGCAACAGGGAAAAGTATAGTTCACAAGAATTACGAAAAGTCCGAAATTTTCTTCGATTTCCAGAAAAACGTTTCAGGAATGGGAACCCGAGGTTCCGGGTGGAAATCCGCCGCACAGGATGTGCTGGGCTCCGTCAGAGAAGAGTCATTTTTGCGGGCCGATAATTGATCTTCGATGCAATCCAATTTTCCTTGCAGGCTTTGTACCATGTGGGATAGTGCAGAGATCGATCGGCAAACGTTCTCCAGTGGAGAGACCTCCCTTTCAGACTCCATAGTCGGCTGACTGATACTGTCACGTACCTGGCAGGAGTCTGAGTTGACGAGGTCGGCCTCTCTTATATCTCCGGCCCAGACCCCACTGAAGGTGAGACAGAGGGTGTCAAAGGCCAGGAGGGACACGAGTGCCTGTGGTTGTTGATGGATCAGGATAGGCTGCTTGTCCGGATCCTGGAAACTGGAACATGCAATGCTGTATGGAACATGTGCAGCAGATAGCCAGGCAAGCACTCGGGTAGTTCTGAGAGACAGAGTCAGAGTAGTAGGAAAGCCAGGGTCATCAACAGGCATTGCAGCAGGGTACCAAATCGTAAGCAGAGCCAAAGTCAGGGACGGAGCCGGGTCACGTTTAGCAGAGAAGCAGAAGCAGAATCCAAGTCCAAGTTCAGAACAAGCCAGGTCAGCAACAGGGAAGCATACAGGTATCATCAGGTCACAGGAAACAGCTGAAGATCAGTCAGCACAGGAAACAGGAATGAACTTCCTTTAAATAGCCTGTCTGACACCACGCCCATTAGTCATTCTTCTGGGAATAGCCTGTGCACGGCCACGCCCCAGACGTCTCACAGGGATTCCCTGACACCAACAGACTCAAGAAGATTTAATTGTACCAAAGTTCGCACAACCATCCAATAACTCTCAGTCTAAATTTGAGTTTGCCTTTGTCACCCGCTTTTCTCATAATTACAGGTGGCTCAACCATGTTTTTAAAAAACATTGGAGTATCCTCCAAGGGGATAGAATTCTTGGACCTTCCCTGCCTGAGCGACCGAACATGATCTACAGGAAAGCCAGGAATCTAAAAGACCTCATTGCCAGCAATCCAGTGGAAAAACCTTTGAAACCAAACTTTTTTCCAGACATGAAAGGATTTTATCCATGCAGAAATTGTCAGATCTGCAGAGAAGCAAAAACGATACGAACTAACAAGTTCACATCCACCACTACCGGAAAAGAGTACGCTATTAAAGAATTGCCACACTAAGGGAGTAATTTATTTACTCCAGTGTGGTTGTGGCCAACAGTACATTGGGAGAACCATACGTACTGCTAGCATCCGGATAGGGGAACATCTTGCTAATATAAGAAAGGGTTCCCAGGACATAGTGTCTCTTTACATTTCTCCAAAAGTCATCACAAAAGTCCAGAAAACTTACTAATTACAGTGATTGAGAAGTATACACCACATTGGAGAGGAAGTAACATGAGAAGATCCATTTCAAGAAGGGAAACCTTCTGGATCTACGAGATGAAATGTTTTAGGCCCTGGGGACATAACATCGAATGGGATATCAACGCCCATATAAATAATAGTTGAATCCTTGTTTAGTCTTCCCATTTTTAATAATTTTATATATTTTAGATTTTAACTTTTTATTAATTTTAATGCTGATTAAAGATTTAAGATGTAATTTCAAAATTTTAGGATATTTAATATATGTATTTTAATCCTAATTAATTTTATAGGAATTGATTGTTTTTATACAACATAGGACTAGGGTTGAGCGGACACCTAGATGTCCGTGTTCGACGGGTTCGGCCGAACTTTAAAAAAAAGTCCGGGTCCGTGTCCCGGACTTTTAACGAACTTTTCCCGGACACCGAACCCCGAACCCCATTGAAGTCAATGGGGACCCGAACTTTAAGGCACTAAAATGGCTCTAAAACACCAATGGAAAGGGCTAGAGTGCTGCAAATGGCAGCAAAACGTTGTTAAGAGCATGGCAAGTGCTCTGCAAACAAATGTGGATAGGGAAATAACTTAAAACAACAAAAAAAAAACAGAAAAATAAAACAATGTTCTTCATCTCTGAAGGACGAGGCCCATAAGGAGTAGGAGGGAGGTTGAGGTGGTGGTGGATGTGGCGGTGTCATAGGCGTGCGCACAGGGTGTGCCTGGTGTACCTGGGCACACCCTAATCACCTAGGGCACATAGCATTATCGCTCTGTTTGCCAGTGAGGAGATGGGAAAGATCTCCCTCGCACCTGCTCTGCTCTATTTCTCTTTGCCAGCAGGGAGAGTAATGTATCGGGGCCATGTACATGTAGGCAAACACATGCATGTGTATTTCAACTTTGGGGTGCACACCCTAATGCAATAGGCTGCGCACACCTATGGGCGGTGTAGGTGGAAGCGGCGGTGGAGGAGGACCAGGGCCGGATTAAGAGCATCATGGTCTTGGTGCTGAGGATTTTGAAGGGCCTTAAGGGCCGTGCCTTGGCATGCACCCAGAGGAGGAAGGGTGCAGCCATGCATGCCTAATTCAACATGGGATGCTGTCTCTGAAGCCCATAAACACATCCATGCATCGGCAACTGTCCCTCCTTGTCCGGCCTTCGCGCTGTGTGGGGAGGTTCTGAGGGTGCTGCCTGGGGAAGCGAGCATAGAAGCCAGACTTCTGTGTTTACAAGTGACAGAAGAGCGGTCACAGTGAATATGGCCAACCCGGGGCCTATATAAAAGGTAGGGGCCTGCATGGAGCTGCAGCTCCAATAGCCCCTACGTTAATCTGGCCCTGAGGAGGAGGACGAGGTAGCCAACACTGCTTCTTTTCACAAATTTTAAATGAGGGTACACCCCAAAAGAGTGAGAAAGAGCAAAAATAAGGTCGGTATCCATTGCTATTCTGCACAAGGTACGGAAAAGTCCCGTGGGATCCATGCCTGGTTCATTTTAATGAACGGGAGCTTGTCCACATTGTCTCTGGACAGGCGGCTGCGCTTGTCTGTTATAACACCCCCAGCCGTGCTAAATACCCGTTCAGATAATACACTGGCTGCAGGGCACGCCAGCACCTCCAAGGCGTAAAGGGCAAGCTCAGGCCATGTGCCCAATTTGGAGACCCAGAAGTTGAAGGGGGCAGACCCCTCATTCACTACATGTAGGCGTGTGCACACATACTGCTCCACCATGTTGGTAAAATGCTGCCTCCTGCTAAGATGTTCCATCTGAGCTGCTGGTGCTGCTGTTTGTTGTGGCGTGCTGACAAAGCTTTTCCACATTTCGGCCATGCTAACCCTGCCTTCTGAGGTGCTGGCGGTGCCCTGGTTGAGTTGGTGACCTCCTTCTCCTCCTCCTCTGCCTTGTGCTTCCACTGTGGCCCCGCTGTCAGATGGGAATGCCAGCAGCATCGCGTCTACCAGCGTGCGCTTGTACTCGCGCATCTTGCGATCGCGCTCCAGTGAGTGAATTAAGGACGGTACGTTGTCCTTGTAACGGGGATCCAGCAGCGTGGCCACCCAGTAATCAGCACAAGTTAGAATGTGGGCAACTCGGCGGTCGTTGTGGAGACACTGCAGCATGTAATCGCTCATGTGTGCCAGGCTGCCCAGAGGCGACGAAAGGCTGTCCTCTGTGGGAGGTGTATCGTCCGTGTCCTCTGTATCCCCCCAGCCACGCACCAGTGATGGCCATGAGCTGGCCTGGGTGCCACCCTGCTGTGAACATGGTTCCATCTCCTCCTCCAGCTCCTCCTCCTCCTCATCCTCCTCATCCTCCAGAACTGTGCCCCTGCTGGACAATTGTGTCCCTGGCGTTTGTGTGTGCAGGAACCCACCCTCGGAGCCCCTTGCGAATGACTGCCCTGAAAGCCTTTGAAATGTTACCTCTTCATCCTCCTCCTCCTCCTCCTCATCCTGTGCCACATCCTCTTCCATCATCGCCCGAATTGTTTTTTCAAGGAGGCATAGAAGTGGGATAGTTAAGCTGAGAACGGCGTCATTGCCACTGGCCATGTTGGTGGAGTACTCAAAACAGCGCAACAAGGCACACAGGTCTCGCATGGAGGCCCAGTTATTGGTGGTGAAGTGGTGCTGTTCCGCAGAGTGACTCACGCGTGCGTGCTGCAGCTGAAACTCCACTATGGCCTGCTGCTGCTCGCACAGTCTTTCCAGCATGTGCAAGGTGGAGTTCCACCTTGTGGGCACGTCACATATGAGGCGGTGAGCGGGAAGGCCGAAGTTACGCTGCAGCGCTGCCAGGCGAGCAGCAGCAGGGTGAGAACGCCGAAAGTGCGCACAAACGGCCCGCACTTTCTGCAGCAGCTCTGACATATCGGGGTAGTTTTTAAGGAACCTCTGCACCACCAAATTCAGCACATGCGCCAGGCAAGGGATGTGCATCAAACCGGCTAGGCCCAGAGCTGCTATGAGATTTCTCCCGTTATCGCACACCACCAGGCCGGGCTTGAGGCTCGCTGGCAGCAACCACTCATTTGTTTGCTGTTCCATGCTCCTCCACAACTCCTGCGCGGTGTGTGGTTTGTCCCCCAAACAGGCAAGTTGTAAAACTGCCTGCTGTCGTTTACCCCTGGCCGTGCTGAAGTTGGTGGTGAAGGTGTTACGCTGTCCGGATGAGGAGGCGGTAGAGGATGAGGAAGCGGAGTAGGAGGAGTTAGGAACAGGAGGCAAACTGAAGCGCCCTGCAATCCTCGGTGGTGGAAGGACATGCGCCAAATTGCTATCCGCCTCAGGCCCATCCGCCACTGCATTTACCCAGTGTGCCGTTAGGGAGATATAACGCCCCTGACCGTGCTTACTGGTCCACGTATCGGTAGTTAGGTGGACCTTGGCACAGATGGCGTTGCGCAGTGCACACCTGATTTTTTCCCCCACTTGGTTGTGTAGGGAAGGGATGGCTTGCCTGGAAAAGTAGTGGCGGCTGGGCACGACGTACTGTGGGACAGCCACCGACATAAGGTTTTTAAAACTGTGCGTCTCCACCAGACGGAATGACAGCATTTCAAAGGCCAATAATTTTGAAATGCTGGCATTCAGGGCCAGGGATCGCGGGTGGGTAGGGGGTACTTCCTCTTCCTCTCAAGTGTTTGGGAGATGGAAATCTGAACGCTTCCACGGGACATTGTGGAGATGGTTGTTGGTGACCCAGGTGGTGGTGTTGCTGACAGATCGTCTGTTTGCGGGGTGGCAGGTGCCGGTATCACTACAGATGTGGCTGGAGCGGCCGAGACTGCAGCAGAAGAGGAAGCAGGATGAGCCAGAGACGTTTCTTGGTTTTGAAGGTGTGTACTCCACTGCAGCTCGTGCTTTGCACTTAGATGCCTGATCATGCAGGTTGTGCTCAGGTTGAGAAGGTTTATGCCTCGCTTCAAGCTCTGATTGCACAGGGTGCAAACCACTCGTGTCCTGTCATCAGCACATTTTCTAAAGAACTTCCACGCTAGAGAACTCCTTTGAGCTGACTTTGGTGCGCTCGTTCCCTTGCTGCGTTGGGCAGTAGCGGGTGTAGTGTCTAGGGCACGGCCGCTCCGCTTCTGCACCCTGCTCCCTCTTCTGCTGTGCTGGTGGCTCTGTGCGACCACCGCCTCTTCCTCCAAACTACTCAGGTCACCTGCATGACGTTCATTCCATGTGGGGTCGAGGACCTCATCGTCCTACACATCATCTTCCACCCAGTCTTCACCCCTGCCCTCCTTGTCGGTCTCCACAATGCTGAACGCCGCAGCAGTTGGCACCTGCGTTTCGTCATCATCGGAGACGTGCTGCGATGATCCTTGCATGTACTCATCTTGAGAAATAAGTGGTTGGGCATCGCTGCACTCAATCTCTTCCACTTCTGGGGCAGGGCTAGGTGGATGGCCCTGGGAAACCCTGCTGACAGAGTCATCAAAAAGAAGAAGAGACTGCTGTATGGCTTGGGGCTCAGACTGCTTGCCTGATTTGCAAGGGGGTGAGGTGAAAGACGGTTGGACATCGGCTGCAGGTGCCAACTGTGACCTTTCTGCAGTAGACTGGGTGGGAGACAATGTGAAGGAACTGGAGGCACTGTCAGCAGCAAACCAATCTACTATCGCCTCCACTTGTTCTGGCCTCATCACTTCTAGGGGCGTATGATGCCCTACCAAATACTGATGCAGGTTCTGTCGCCTACTCACACTTGAGGAAGGTGTTTCACTTGTGCGTGTAGCTGGCACAGATCGACCACGTCCTCTCCTTGCAACAGGAGCTCTAGCAGCAGCACCACCACGACCCAGGCCACGGCCCCTATTTGACGCTCTCCTCATATTTCTGAAATTTAAGATCTTGCCCTAGAAAGGTCTTTATTGAATAGCGGAACAAAAGAACAACAGTATCGCACGGGTGTATCTCACAGTCAAATATGCAAACTATGCCGCAATTTAATGTTTTTTACACCAAAAGGGTGTGTATTGAATAGCGGAATAGGATAAAAAACTGTGTATCTCACACGTACAAACACAGACTAGGCCCGATTAAATTTTTTCCTACCCTAAAGGGAGGATGAGGAAGAGGAGTATGGAACAGGCAGCACCCTCAAATCTTCAGAAGTATGAGATGAACCCCAAAAACTTGGAAAGGTGGATCTCACACGTACCGACACAGACTATTCCGCAATTTAATTGAGCCCCAAAGGTTTTTATTGAATAGCGGAATAGGAAATATGATCAAAAAAAAGTGTATGTTTTTCACACGTACAGAAGCACACTAGGCCCCAATTACTATTGTTTGTACACCTAAAAGGATGGATGAGGAAGAGGAGGAGGAGGAGTATAGAACAGGCAGCACCCTCAAAGCTTCAGAAGTATGAGATGAACCCCAAAAACTTGGAAAGGTGGATCTCACACGTACCGACACAGACTATTCCGCAATTTAATTGAGCCCCAAAGGTTTTTATTGAATAGCGGAATAGGAAATATGATCAAAAAAAAGTGTATGTTTTTCACACGTACAGAAGCACACTAGGCCCCAATTACTATTGTTTGTACACCTAAAAGGATGGATGAGGAGGAGGAGGAGGAGGAGGAGGAGTATAGAACAGGCAGCACCCTCAAAGCTTCAGAAGTATGAGATGAACCCCAAAAACTTGGAAAGGTGGATCTCACACGTACCGACACAGACTATTCCGCAATTTAATTGAGCCCCAAAGGTTTTTATTGAATAGCGGAATAGGAAATATGATCAAAAAAAAGTGTATGTTTTTCACACGTACAGAAGCACACTAGGCCCCAATTACTATTGTTTGTACACTTAAAAGGATGGATGAGGAGGAGGAGGAGGAGTATAGAACAGGCAGCACACTCAAAGCTTCAGAAGTATGAGATGAACCCCAAAAACTTGGAAAGGTGGATCTCACACGTACCGACACAGACTATTCCGCAATTTAATTGAGCCCCAAAGGTTTTTATAGAATAGCGGAATAGGAAATATGATCAAAAAAAAGTGTATGTTTTTCACACGTACAGAAGCACACTAGGCCCCAATTACTATTGTTTGTACACCTAAAAGGATGGATGAGGAAGAGGAGGAGGAGGAGTATAGAACAGGCAGCACCCTCAAAGCTTCAGAAGTATGAGATGAACCCCAAAAACTTGGAAAGGTGGATCTCACACGTACCGACACAGACTATTCCGCAATTTAATTGAGCCCCAAAGGTTTTTATTGAATAGCGGAATAGGAAATATGATCAAAAAAAAGTGTATGTTTTTCACACGTACAGAAGCACACTAGGCCCCAATTACTATTGTTTGTACACCTAAAAGGATGGATGAGGAAGAGGAGGAGGAGGAGTATAGAACAGGCAGCACCCTCAAAGCTTCAGAAGTATGAGATGAACCCCAAAAACTTGGAAAGGTGGATCTCACACGTACCGACACAGACTATTCCGCAATTTAATTGAGCCCCAAAGGTTTTTATTGAATAGCGGAATAGGAAATATGATAAAAAAAAAGTGTATGTTTTTCACACGTACAGAAGCACACTAGGCCCCAATTACTATTGTTTGTACACCTAAAAGGATGGATGAGGAGGAGGAGGAGGAGGAGGAGGAGTATAGAACAGGCAGCACCCTCAAAGCTTCAGAAGTATGAGATGAACCCTAAAAACTTGGAAAGGTGGATCTCACACGTACCGACATAGACTATTCCGCAATTTAATTGAGCCCCAAAGGTTTTTATAGAATAGCGGAATAGGAAATATGATCAAAAAAAAGTGTATGTTTTTCACACGTACAGAAGCACACTAGGCCCCAATTACTATTGTTTGTACACCTAAAAGGATGGATGAGGAAGAGGAGGAGGAGGAGTATAGAACAGGCAGCACCCTCAAAGCTTCAGAAGTATGAGATGAACCCCAAAAACTTGGAAAGGTGGATCTCACACGTACCGACACAGACTATTCCGCAATTTAATTGAGCCCCAAAGGTTTTTATTGAATAGCGGAATAGGAAATATGATCAAAAAAAAGTGTATGATTTTCACACGTACAGAAGCACACTAGGCCCCAATTACTATTGTTTGTACACCTAAAAGGATGGATGAGGAGGAGGAGGAGGAGGAGTATAGAACAGGCAGCACCCTCAAAGCTTCAGAAGTATGAGATGAACCCCAAAAACTTGGAAAGGTGGATCTCACACGTACCAACACAGACTATTCCGCAATTTAATTGAGCCCCAAAGGTTTTTATTGAATAGCGGAATAGGAAATATGATCAAAAAAAAGTGTATGATTTTCACACGTACAGAAGCACACTAGGCCCCAATTACTATTGTTTGTACACCTAAAAGGATGGATGAGGAGGAGGAGGAGGAGGAGTATAGAACAGGCAGCACCCTCAAAGCTTCAGAAGTATGAGATGAACCCCAAAAACTTGGAAAGGTGGATCTCACACGTACCGACACAGACTATTCCGCAATTTAATTGAGCCCCAAAGGTTTTTATTGAATAGCGGAATAGGAAATATGATCAAAAAAAAGTGTATGTTTTTCACACGTACAGAAGCACACTAGGCCCCAATTACTATTGTTTGTACACCTAAAAGGATGGATGAGGAGGAGGAGGAGGAGGAGGAGTATAGAACAGGCAGCACCCTCAAAGCTTCAGAAGTATGAGATGAACCCCAAAAACTTGGAAAGGTGGATCTCACACGTACCGACACAGACTATTCCGCAATTTAATTGAGCCCCAAAGGTTTTTATAGAATAGCGGAATAGGAAATATGATCAAAAAAAAGTGTATGTTTTTCACACGTACAGAAGCACACTAGGCCCCAATTACTATTGTTTGTACACCTAAAAGGATGGATGAGGAGGAGGAGGAGGAGGAGGAGAACAGGCAGCACCCTCAAAGCTTCAGAAGTATGAGATGAACCCCAAAAACTTGGAAAGGTGGATCTCACACGTACCGACACAGACTATTCCGCAATTTAATTGAGCCCCAAAGGTTTTTATTGAATAGCGGAATAGGAAATATGATAAAAAAAAAGTGTATGTTTTTCACACGTACAGAAGCACACTAGGCCCCAATTACTATTGTTTGTACACTTAAAAGGATGGATGAGGAGGAGGAGGAGGAGTATAGAACAGGCAGCACACTCAAAGCTTCAGAAGTATGAGATGAACCCCAAAAACTTGGAAAGGTGGATCTCACACGTACCGACACAGACTATTCCGCAATTTAATTGAGCCCCAAAGGTTTTTATAGAATAGCGGAATAGGAAATATGATCAAAAAAAAGTGTATGTTTTTCACACGTACAGAAGCACACTAGGCCCCAATTACTATTGTTTGTACACCTAAAAGGATGGATGAGGAAGAGGAGGAGGAGGAGTATAGAACAGGCAGCACCCTCAAAGCTTCAGAAGTATGAGATGAACCCCAAAAACTTGGAAAGGTGGATCTCACACGTACCGACACAGACTATTCCGCAATTTAATTGAGCCCCAAAGGTTTTTATTGAATAGCGGAATAGGAAATATGATCAAAAAAAAGTGTATGTTTTTCACACGTACAGAAGCACACTAGGCCCCAATTACTATTGTTTGTACACCTAAAAGGATGGATGAGGAAGAGGAGGAGGAGGAGTATAGAACAGGCAGCACCCTCAAAGCTTCAGAAGTATGAGATGAACCCCAAAAACTTGGAAAGGTGGATCTCACACGTACCGACACAGACTATTCCGCAATTTAATTGAGCCCCAAAGGTTTTTATTGAATAGCGGAATAGGAAATATGATAAAAAAAAAGTGTATGTTTTTCACACGTACAGAAGCACACTAGGCCCCAATTACTATTGTTTGTACACCTAAAAGGATGGATGAGGAGGAGGAGGAGGAGGAGGAGGAGTATAGAACAGGCAGCACCCTCAAAGCTTCAGAAGTATGAGATGAACCCCAAAAACTTGGAAAGGTGGATCTCACACGTACCGACATAGACTATTCCGCAATTTAATTGAGCCCCAAAGGTTTTTATAGAATAGCGGAATAGGAAATATGATCAAAAAAAAGTGTATGTTTTTCACACGTACAGAAGCACACTAGGCCCCAATTACTATTGTTTGTACACCTAAAAGGATGGATGAGGAAGAGGAGGAGGAGGAGTATAGAACAGGCAGCACCCTCAAAGCTTCAGAAGTATGAGATGAACCCCAAAAACTTGGAAAGGTGGATCTCACACGTACCGACACAGACTATTCCGCAATTTAATTGAGCCCCAAAGGTTTTTATTGAATAGCGGAATAGGAAATATGATCAAAAAAAAGTGTATGATTTTCACACGTACAGAAGCACACTAGGCCCCAATTACTATTGTTTGTACACATAAAAGGATGGATGAGGAGGAGGAGGAGGAGGAGTATAGAACAGGCAGCACCCTCAAAGCTTCAGAAGTATGAGATGAACCCCAAAAACTTGGAAAGGTGGATCTCACACGCACCAACACAGACTATTCCGCAATTTAATTGAGCCCCAAAGGTTTTTATTGAATAGCGGAATAGGAAATATGATCAAAAAAAAGTGTATGATTTTCACACGTACAGAAGCACACTAGGCCCCAATTACTATTGTTTGTACACCTAAAAGGATGGATGAGGAGGAGGAGGAGGAGGAGTATAGAACAGGCAGCACCCTCAAAGCTTCAGAAGTATGAGATGAACCCCAAAAACTTGGAAAGGTGGATCTCACACGTACCGACACAGACTATTCCGCAATTTAATTGAGCCCCAAAGGTTTTTATTGAATAGCGGAATAGGAAATATGATCAAAAAAAAGTGTATGTTTTTCACACGTACAGAAGCACACTAGGCCCCAATTACTATTGTTTGTACACCTAAAAGGATGGATGAGGAGGAGGAGGAGGAGGAGGAGTATAGAACAGGCAGCACCCTCAAAGCTTCAGAAGTATGAGATGAACCCCAAAAACTTGGAAAGGTGGATCTCACACGTACCGACACAGACTATTCCGCAATTTAATTGAGCCCCAAAGGTTTTTATAGAATAGCGGAATAGGAAATATGATCAAAAAAAAGTGTATGTTTTTCACACGTACAGAAGCACACTAGGCCCCAATTACTATTGTTTGTACACCTAAAAGGATGGATGAGGAGGAGGAGGAGGAGGAGGAGAACAGGCAGCACCCTCAAAGCTTCAGAAGTATGAGATGAACCCCAAAAACTTGGAAAGGTGGATCTCACACGTACCGACACAGACTATTCCGCAATTTAATTGAGCCCCAAAGGTTTTTATTGAATAGCGGAATAGGAAATATGATAAAAAAAAAGTGTATGTTTTTCACACGTACAGAAGCACACTAGGCCCCAATTACTATTGTTTGTACACTTAAAAGGATGGATGAGGAGGAGGAGGAGGAGGAGTATAGAACAGGCAGCACCCTCAAAGCTTCAGAAGTATGAGATGAACCCCAAAAACTTGGAAAGGTGGATCTCACACGTACCGACACAGACTATTCCGCAATTTAATTGAGCCCCAAAGGTTTTTATAGAATAGCGGAATAGGAAATATGATCAAAAAAAAGTGTATGTTTTTCACACGTACAGAAGCACACTAGGCCCCAATTACTATTGTTTGTACACCTAAAAGGATGGATGAGGAGGAGGAGGAGGAGGAGTATAGAACAGGCAGCACCCTCAAAGCTTCAGAAGTATGAGATGAACCCCAAAAACTTGGAAAGGTGGATCTCACACGTACCAACACAGACTATTCCGCAACTTAATTGAGCCCCAAAGGTTTTTATTGAATAGCGGAATAGGAAATATGATCAAAAAAAAGTGTATGATTTTCACACGTACAGAAGCACACTAGGCCCCAATTACTATTGTTTGTACACCTAAAAGGATGGATGAGGAGGAGGAGGAGGAGGAGTATAGAACAGGCAGCACCCTCAAAGCTTCAGAAGTATGAGATGAACCCCAAAAACTTGGAAAGGTGGATCTCACACGTACCGACACAGACTATTCCGCAATTTAATTGAGCCCCAAAGGTTTTTATTGAATAGCGGAATAGGAAATATGATCAAAAAAAAGTGTATGTTTTTCACACGTACAGAAGCACACTAGGCCCCAATTACTATTGTTTGTACACCTAAAAGGATGGATGAGGAGGAGGAGGAGGAGGAGGAGTATAGAACAGGCAGCACCCTCAAAGCTTCAGAAATATGAGATGAACCCCAAAAACTTGGAAAGGTGGATCTCACACGTACCGACACAGACTATTCCGCAATTTAATTGAGCCCCAAAGGTTTTTATAGAATAGCGGAATAGGAAATATGATCAAAAAAAAGTGTATGTTTTTCACACGTACAGAAGCACACTAGGCCCCAATTACTATTGTTTGTACACCTAAAAGGATGGATGAGGAGGAGGAGGAGGAGGAGGAGAACAGGCAGCACCCTCAAAGCTTCAGAAGTATGAGATGAACCCCAAAAACTTGGAAAGGTGGATCTCACACGTACCGACACAGACTATTCCGCAATTTAATTGAGCCCCAAAGGTTTTTATTGAATAGCGGAATAGGAAATATGATCAAAAAAAAGTGTATGTTTTTCACACGTACAGAAGCACACTAGGCCCCAATTACTATTGTTTGTACACTTAAAAGGATGGATGAGGAGGAGGAGGAGGAGGAGTATAGAACAGGCAGCACCCTCAAAGCTTCAGAAGTATGAGATGAACCCCAAAAACTTGGAAAGGTGGATCTCACACGTACCGACACAGACTATTCCGCAATTTAATTGAGCCCCAAAGGTTTTTATAGAATAGCGGAATAGGAAATATGATCAAAAAAAAGTGTATGTTTTTCACACGTACAGAAGCACACTAGGCCCCAATTACTATTGTTTGTACACCTAAAAGGATGGATGAGGAGGAGGAGGAGGAGGAGGAGTATAGAACAGGCAGCACCCTCAAAGCTTCAGAAGTATGAGATGAACCCCAAAAACTTGGAAAGGTGGATCTCACACGTACCGACACAGACTATTCCGCAATTTAATTGAGCCCCAAAGGTTTTTATTGAATAGCGGAATAGGAAATATGATAAAAAAAAAGTGTATGATTTTCACACGTACAGAAGCACACTAGGCCCCAATTACTATTGTTTGTACACTTAAAAGGATGGATGAGGAGGAGGAGGAGGAGGAGGAGTATAGAACAGGCAGCACCCTCAAAGCTTCAGAAATATGAGATGAACCCCAAAAACTTGGAAAGGTGGATCTCACACGTACCGACACAGACTATTCCGCAATTTAATTGAGCCCCAAAGGTTTTTATTGAATAGCGGAATAGGAAATATGATCAAAAAAAAGTGTATGTTTTTCACACGTACAGAAGCACACTAGGCCCCAATTACTATTGTTTGTACACCTAAAAGGATGGATGAGGAAGAGGAGGAGGAGGAGTATAGAACAGGCAGCACCCTCAAAGCTTCAGAAGTATGAGATGAACCCCAAAAACTTGGAAAGGTGGATCTCACACGTACCGACACAGACTATTCCGCAATTTAATTGAGCCCCAAAGGTTTTTATTGAATAGCGGAATAGGAAATATGATCAAAAAAAAGTGTATGTTTTTCACACGTACAGAAGCACACTAGGCCCCAATTACTATTGTTTGTACACCTAAAAGGATGGATGAGGAGGAGGAGGAGGAGGAGGAGGAGGAGTATAGAACAGGCAGCACCCTCAAAGCTTCAGAAGTATGAGATGAACCCCAAAAACTTGGAAAGGTGGATCTCACACGTACCGACATAGACTATTCCGCAATTTAATTGAGCCCCAAAGGTTTTTATAGAATAGCGGAATAGGAAATATGATCAAAAAAAAGTGTATGTTTTTCACACGTACAGAAGCACACTAGGCCCCAATTACTATTGTTTGTACACCTAAAAGGATGGATGAGGAAGAGGAGGAGGAGGAGTATAGAACAGGCAGCACCCTCAAAGCTTCAGAAGTATGAGATGAACCCCAAAAACTTGGAAAGGTGGATCTCACACGTACCGACACAGACTATTCCGCAATTTAATTGAGCCCCAAAGGTTTTTATTGAATAGCGGAATAGGAAATATGATAAAAAAAAAGTGTATGATTTTCACACGTACAGAAGCACACTAGGCCCCAATTACTATTGTTTGTACACCTAAAAGGATGGATGAGGAGGAGGAGGAGGAGGAGTATAGAACAGGCAGCACCCTCAAAGCTTCAGAAGTATGAGATGAACCCCAAAAACTTGGAAAGGTGGATCTCACACGTACCGACACAGACTATTCCGCAATTTAATTGAGCCCCAAAGGTTTTTATTGAATAGCGGAATAGGAAATATGATCAAAAAAAAGTGTATGTTTTTCACACGTACAGAAGCACACTAGGCCCCAATTACTATTGTTTGTACACCTAAAAGGATGGATGAGGAGGAGGAGGAGGAGGAGGAGTATAGAACAGGCAGCACCCTCAAAGCTTCAGAAGTATGAGATGAACCCCAAAAACTTGGAAAGGTGGATCTCACACGTACCGACACAGACTATTCCGCAATTTAATTGAGCCCCAAAGGTTTTTATAGAATAGCGGAATAGGAAATATGATCAAAAAAAAGTGTATGTTTTTCACACGTACAGAAGCACACTAGGCCCCAATTACTATTGTTTGTACACCTAAAAGGATGGATGAGGAGGAGGAGGAGGAGGAGTATAGAACAGGCAGCACCCTCAAAGCTTCAGAAGTATGAGATTGTATTCACTGTAACCCACAAAGATTGTGTTCACTGTACCCCACAAAGATTGTGTTCACTGTACCACACAAAGGTTTTGTTCACTGCACCCCACAAAGATTGTGTTCACTGCACTCCAAAAGGATTGTCTTCACTGCACCCCACAAAGATTGTGTTCACTGTACCCCACAAAGGTTTTGTTCACTGCACCCCACAAAGATTGTGTTCACTGTACCCCACAAAGGTTTTGTTCACTGCACCCCACAAAGATTGTGTTCACTGTACCCCCCAAAGATTTTGTTCACTGCATACCACAAGGATTGTCTTCACTGCACCCCACAAGGATTGTCTTCACTGCACCCCACAAGGATTGTCTTCACTGCACCCCACAAAGATTGTGTTCACTGTACCCCACAAAGATTTTGTTCACTGCACTCCAAAAGGATTGTCTTCACTGCACCCCACAAAGATTGTGTTCACTGTACCCCACAAAGGTTTTGTTCACTGCACCCCACAAAGATTGTGTTCACTGTACCCCACAAAGGTTTTGTTCACTGCACCCCACAAAAATTGTGTTCACTGTACCCCCCAAAGATTTTGTTCACTGCACCCCACAAGGATTGTCTTCACTGCACCCCACAAGGATTGTCTTCACTGCACCTCACAAAGATTGTGTTCACTGTACCCCACAAAGGTTGTGTTCACTGCACCCCACAAAGGTTTTGTTCACTGCACCCCACAAAGGTTTTGTTCACTGCACCCCACAAAGATTGTGTTCACTGCACCCCACAAAGGTTTTGTTCACTGCACCCCACAAAGATTGTGTTCACTGTACCCCACAAAGATTGTGTTCACTGTACCCCACAAAGGTTTTGTTCACTGCACCCCACAAAGATTGTGTTCACTGTACCCCACAAAGGTTGTGTTCACTGCACCCCACAAAGGTTTTGTTCACTGCACCCCACAAAGATTGTGTTCACTGCACCCCACAAAGATTGTGTTCACTGTACCCCACAAAGGTTTTGTTCACTGCACCCCACAAAGATTGTGTTCACTGTACCCCACAAAGATTGTGTTCACTGCACTCCAAAAGGATTTTCTTCACTGCACCCCACAAAGATTGTGTTCACTGTACCCCACAAAGATTTTGTTCACTGCAACCCACAAAGATTGTGTTCACTGTACCCCACAACGATTTTGTTCACTGCACTCCAAAAGGATTGTCTTCACTGCACCCCACAAAGATTGTGTTCACTGTACCCCACAAAGGTTTTGTTCACTGCACCCCACAAAGATTGTGTTCACTGTACCCCACAAAGGTTTTGTTCACTGCACCCCACAAAGATTGTGTTCACTGTACCCCACAAAGATTGTGTTCACTGTACCCCACAAAGGTTTTGTTCACTGCACCCCACAAAGATTGTGTTCACTGTACCCCACAAAGGTTGTGTTCACTGCACCCCACAAAGGTTTTGTTCACTGCACCCCACAAAGGTTTTGTTCACTGTACCCCACAAAGGTTTTGTTCACTGCACCCCACAAAGATTGTGTTCACTGTACCCCACAAAGGTTTTGTTCACTGCACCCCACAAAGATTGTGTTCACTGTACCCCCCAAAGATTTTGTTCACTGCACCCCACAAGGATTGTCTTCACTGCACCCCACAAGGATTGTCTTCACTGCACCCCACAAAGATTGTGTTCACTGTACCCCACAAAGATTTTGTTCACTGCACCCCACAAAGATTGTGTTCACTGTACCCCACAAAGATTTTGTTCACTGCACTCCAAAAGGATTGTCTTCACTGCACCCCACAAAGATTGTCTTCACTGTACCCCATAAAGGTTTTGTTCACTGCACCCCACAAAGATTGTGCTCACTGTACCCCACAAAGGTTTTGTTCACTGCACCCCACAAAGATTGTGTTCACTGTACCCCACAAAGATTGTGTTCACTGTACCCCACAAAGGTTTTGTTCACTGCACCCCACAAGGATTGTCTTCACTGCACCCCACAAGGATTGTCTTCACTGCACCCCACAAAGATTGTGTTCACTGTACCCCACAAAGATTTTGTTCACTGCACCCCACAAAGATTGTGTTCACTGTACCCCACAAAGATTTTGTTCACTGCACTCCAAAAGGATTGTCTTCACTGCACCCCACAAAGATTGTGTTCACTGTACCCCACAAAGGGTTTGTTCACTGCACCCCACAAAGATTGTGTTCACTGTACCCCACAAAGGTTTTGTTCACTGCACCCCACAAAGATTGTGTTCACTGTACCCCACAAAGATTGTGTTCACTGTACCCCACAAAGGTTTTGTTCACTGCACCCCACAAAGATTGTGTTCACTGTACCCCACAAAGGTTGTGTTCACTGCACCCCACAAAGGTTTTGTTCACTGCACCCCACAAAGATTGTGTTCACTGCACCCCACAAAGATTGTGTTCACTGTACCCCACAAAGGTTTTGTTCACTGCACCCCACAAAGATTGTGTTCACTGTACCCCACAAAGATTGTGTTCACTGTACCCCACAAAGGTTTTGTTCACTGCACTCCAAAAGGATTGTCTTCACTGCACCCCACAAAGATTGTGTTCACTGTACCCCACAAAGGTTTTGTTCACTGCACCCCACAAAGATTGTGTTCACTGTACCCCACAAAGGTTTTGTTCACTGCACCCCACAAAGATTGTGTTCACTGTACCCCCCAAAGATTTTGTTCACTGCACCCCACAAGGATTGTCTTCACTGCACCCCACAAGGATTGTCTTCACTGCACCCCACAAAGATTGTGTTCACTGCACCCCACAAAGGTTTTGTTCACTGCACCCCACAAAGATTGTGTTCACTGTACCCCCCAAAGATTTTGTTCACTGCACCCCACAAGGATTGTCTTCACTGCACCCCACAAGGATTGTCTTCACTGCACCCCACAAAGATTGTGTTCACTGTACCCCACAAAGATTTTGTTCACTGCACTCCAAAAGGATTGTGTTCACTGTACCCCACAAAGATTGTGTTCACTGTACCCCACAAAGGTTTTGTTCACTGCACCCCACAAAGATTGTGTTCACTGTACCCCACAAAGGTTGTGTTCACTGCACCCCACAAAGGTTTTGTTCACTGCACCCCACAAAGATTGTGTTCACTGCACCCCACAAAGATTGTGTTCACTGTACCCCACAAAGGTTTTGTTCACTGCACCCCACAAAGATTGTGTTCACTGTACCCCACAAAGATTGTGTTCACTGCACTCCAAAAGGATTTTCTTCACTGCACCCCACAAAGATTGTGTTCACTGTACCCCACAAAGATTTTGTTCACTGCAACCCACAAAGATTGTGTTCACTGTACCCCACAACGATTTTGTTCACTGCACTCCAAAAGGATTGTCTTCACTGCACCCCACAAAGATTGTGTTCACTGTACCCCACAAAGGTTTTGTTCACTGCACCCCACAAAGATTGTGTTCACTGTACCCCACAAAGGTTTTGTTCACTGCACCCCACAAAGATTGTGTTCACTGTACCCCACAAAGATTGTGTTCACTGTACCCCACAAAGGTTTTGTTCACTGCACCCCACAAAGATTGTGTTCACTGTACCCCACAAAGGTTGTGTTCACTGCACCCCACAAAGGTTTTGTTCACTGCACCCCACAAAGGTTTTGTTCACTGTACCCCACAAAGGTTTTGTTCACTGCACCCCACAAAGATTGTGTTCACTGTACCCCACAAAGGTTTTGTTCACTGCACCCCACAAAGATTGTGTTCACTGTACCCCCCAAAGATTTTGTTCACTGCACCCCACAAGGATTGTCTTCACTGCACCCCACAAGGATTGTCTTCACTGCACCCCACAAAGATTGTGTTCACTGTACCCCACAAAGATTTTGTTCACTGCACCCCACAAAGATTGTGTTCACTGTACCCCACAAAGATTTTGTTCACTGCACTCCAAAAGGATTGTCTTCACTGCACCCCACAAAGATTGTCTTCACTGTACCCCATAAAGGTTTTGTTCACTGCACCCCACAAAGATTGTGCTCACTGTACCCCACAAAGGTTTTGTTCACTGCACCCCACAAAGATTGTGTTCACTGTACCCCACAAAGATTGTGTTCACTGTACCCCACAAAGGTTTTGTTCACTGCACCCCACAAGGATTGTCTTCACTGCACCCCACAAGGATTGTCTTCACTGCACCCCACAAAGATTGTGTTCACTGTACCCCACAAAGATTTTGTTCACTGCACCCCACAAAGATTGTGTTCACTGTACCCCACAAAGATTTTGTTCACTGCACTCCAAAAGGATTGTCTTCACTGCACCCCACAAAGATTGTGTTCACTGTACCCCACAAAGGGTTTGTTCACTGCACCCCACAAAGATTGTGTTCACTGTACCCCACAAAGGTTTTGTTCACTGCACCCCACAAAGATTGTGTTCACTGTACCCCACAAAGATTGTGTTCACTGTACCCCACAAAGGTTTTGTTCACTGCACCCCACAAAGATTGTGTTCACTGTACCCCACAAAGGTTGTGTTCACTGCACCCCACAAAGGTTTTGTTCACTGCACCCCACAAAGATTGTGTTCACTGCACCCCACAAAGATTGTGTTCACTGTACCCCACTAAGGTTTTGTTCACTGCACCCCACAAAGATTGTGTTCACTGTACCCCACAAAGATTGTGTTCACTGTACCCCACAAAGGTTTTGTTCACTGCACTCCAAAAGGATTGTCTTCACTGCACCCCACAAAGATTGTGTTCACTGTACCCCACAAAGGTTTTGTTCACTGCACCCCACAAAGATTGTGTTCACTGTACCCCACAAAGGTTTTGTTCACTGCACCCCACAAAGATTGTGTTCACTGTACCCCCCAAAGATTTTGTTCACTGCACCCCACAAGGATTGTCTTCACTGCACCCCACAAGGATTGTCTTCACTGCACCCCACAAAGATTGTGTTCACTGCACCCCACAAAGGTTTTGTTCACTGCACCCCACAAAGATTGTGTTCACTGTACCCCCCAAAGATTTTGTTCACTGCACCCCACAAGGATTGTCTTCTCTGCACCCCACAAAGATTGTGTTCACTGCACCCCCCAAAGATTTTGTTCACTGCACCCCACAAGGATTGTCTTCACTGCACCCCACAAGGATTGTCTTCACTGCACCCCACAAAGATTGTGTTCACTGTACCCCCACAAAGGTTTTGTTCACTGCACCCCACAAAGATTTTGTTCACTGCACTCCAAAAGGATTGTGTTCACTGCACCCCAAAAAGATTGTGTTCACTGCAGCCCATACACAGAAAAATGGATGTGGATCACTGACACCTGCCTATCTCCTATCCCACACCACACAGCAATATCGATTGTAGTTGGTAGAACACAGTTTCCCTAAAATTCAGCAGCAGCCTCTCCCTAACAGGATTGAGAAGAGATCGTAGATCAGGAGAACTAAGTGCAGACCCCACCCCACACAGCAATATCGATTGTAGTTTGTAGAACACTCTGACCCTAAAATTCAGCAGCAGCCTCTCCCTAACAGGATTGAGAAGAGATCGTAGATCAGGATTGAGTGCAGACCCCACCCCCCACACAGCAATATCGATTGTAGTTTGCAGAAGACACTGACCCTATAATTCAGCAGACTCTATCCCTAAAATGCCTACAACTCGCCCTGCCTAAACACTCCGACCTGTCCCTCAATTCTATCCGGACACAAATGGTTTTTTCCTGCCTATCTTTCCCTAATCAGCAGCCAGCACGTTGATGTGTGCTCTGTCCCTGATCTAAGCAGCATAATGACGCCGCTGCGGCTGCCTCGAACTTATAAAGACTTGGTCACATGCTTCAGACGGCCAATCACAGCTACTGAGACATTTGCAGGCATGGCTGGGATGGCTTAAGGCACACCAGTTAAACGGTTGTTGATTGGCTGTTGAAAGCCCGCCATGAAAAGAGCGCCAAAGCATGCAAAACCCGGAAATAAAACGACCGAACACGGATTTTTACCCGAATATACAGTAAAGTGTCCGTGTTCGTGTTCGGGTAACAAAAATCCAATTATTCGGTACGAACACGAATAATACAGTCCGTGTTCGCTCAACACTACATAGGACTCAATATTGTTTTAGTATTGTCCATATACATTATTTCCCCATTTCCTGTAGTTGCCCATATGTTTACATCAGGAAGGAAGTTGGGAAATTGCAAACTTCCGGAGTCCCCATCTCATTAACATACATCGTTGTTAAACCACACTGATAAGTTATGCCGATCTTCAATAATGTATAATCCTAAGGATCGTACTATTTGGGAGCTGGTTTGAGATAAATATGGGAAGCAATTTACGTCCACAGTCTTTCACAATCACTGCGGACACCGGAAGTAGTAATCAGCCTGACGCTTCATAAGGACGGACGTGGCGGCGCGCACCTCCCTCCTATCTCAGAAGAAGCCCATTGAGAGGAAACGACGTTAGAGAGGAGGCGTGTCGCGCCGCCACGTGACGTCACACACAAGCCCGGTCTGCAGCCGGGATCTGTGTAACTGCATACTACGCTCATATCCCCCGTTTTCATGTAAGTGCAATACTTTCCTAATAAACCGATATTTGGGGTATCATGCTATGGTCTTCTTTTTTGCCCTATACATGTCCATTTGTGGAAGTCCAAGGCATTAAGGAACCGATAGCAGGAGCGGGATAACATCTTCTGACAATCGATCCACACAGGAAGCATCCAGCAGTGGATAGTGTTTGTGCCTGCTTTTTCCCTGAAGTTGGTAAGAGGCCACTTATATCTTACCACGGGGTGACCTATTCTCAGATATCTCCTTCTTACCAAATAGTGGAAATTTCTGTCTACTTATTTAATATCTCTGGTAAGGAGGCAAGCCCTCTGGTGGCGGGATCTTCAGTCACTAAGCACAAGACACAGCACTCTGATTTTTATGAACTTTATTATTTTCACTTGAGAACACTGTTTGGATTTGATTGTTTCAGGAATTGGGACTCTTGTTGTCTTCATTCTGTGCACTTCACATATGTGGTTTTATTCATGTTTTTGTGCCAGATCACCTTTGACACCCTGGTCCTTATTTAGCAAAGCACTATATTCATTTGTTTGTACATTTGTTATGTACACAGTGTGATTTTCATTCAGCGCACCTATTTATTCATTTCTATTTACTCTATACACAGTTCAGGTAGCAGCTTTTGAGTTATCAGCGCACCCATTTATCACAACATAATAGCCAGCAGGGGCCTCCGGTGGCACAGGCGCGCACTGATTGGCCCAGAGGGGGAGCCAATCAGCGGGTCAGGCGGACGCGATGTCCGCCGGTTACCCGCAATTGCTCCCCAGAGAGACAGAATGGCAGTCTGCCGATGTAAACAAGGCAGACTGCCGTTCTGTCAGAGATGAACATAGTGATCTTGTCTTCCTGCTATTTAGGGACAAGGATTTTGGTGTTCATCTAGTGAGCCCATCCCCCCCCACAGTTAGAAAGCCTCCCGTAGGGACACACTTAACCCTTTGATCGCCCCTGGTGTTAACCTTGTCCCTCCCAGTGTCATTAATACAGTAACAGTGCATATTTTTATCACTCATTACTGTAGTAATGTCACTGGTTCCCTCAAAAGTGTCAGTTTGGGGTCTGATTTGTCCCCTGGAATGTCGCAGTCCCACTAAAAATCACTGATCGCCACCATTACTAGTAAAAAAAAAAAAAAATTAAATTGCCATAAATCTATCCACTAGTTTGCAGACGCGATAATTTTTGTGCAAACCGATCAATATATGCTTATTGGGATTTTCTTTTATCAAAAATATGTAGCAGAATACATATAGGTCTAAATTGATGAAGAAATTCGATTTTTTACATTTTTTTTTTATTGGATATGTTTTATAGCAGAAAGTAAAAAGTATTGTTTTTTTTTTTTTTTCAAAATTGTCAGCCTTTTTTTGTTCTAGCACAAAAAATAAAAACTGCAGAGGTGATCAAATACCACCAAAAGAAAGCTCTATTTGTGGGGAAAAGGGATGTTAATTTTCCTTGGGTACAGCTTTCCACGACCGCGCAGTTGTCAGTTAAAGTAACGTAGTACCATATCGCAAAAAAATTACCAGATCATTAAGGGGGTAAAACCTTCTGGTCCAGAAGTCATTAAAAAAAAAAAAAAAAAAGTTGGATGGTGTCTATTTTTCTAATCATTTCAACAGAATAATTTCCAGTCCATCACAAGATCACCAAATATCTTCTGTACCCAGGGTCGTACCGTGGGGTTGGCCAGAACGGCGCCCGCCAGGGGCGCAGGCCGAGGGGGGGCGGAAAAACACTGGCAGTGTAGTGCAGACACAGTGACTTACCGCTCCTGTTCAGCCTGCGCCCCCCGGGCCTCGCGGCTGGCACCCCCCCCCCTGCTCCATTCCCGGAAGCCGCCCACCCGGAGTTCGCTGTGTGTCCACTCTCCAGGGCCAGGCAGGACTCAGGGGATGACAGTCTGTGTTTGTCGGAGCTCAGTGCGATGGGCGACTCCCCTCGTCACAGGGCTCCGCCCACATGACCTCATCAGCAGGCTCCTAGGCAGCTCTAGGCTCATGCTGCCGGTGGTGGATGAATGCTGCACTCTCTCTCTGCAAGTGACGGAAGGCCTGGCAGGCTCCCAGGTACCATAAGAAGTTAAAGAAGAAGAAATATTTAAAAATTCAATGTAGACAATACTATATATATATATATATATAAATATATACAGGATGTGGCCTCTATACTGCACTATATATATATATATATATATATATATATATATATTTATAGAGGAGGCCACATCCTGTGTGTGTGTGCGTGTGTATATATATATATATATATATATATAGTGCATTATAGAGGAGGCCACAACCTGCGTGTGTATATATATATATATATATACATATACACACAGGATGTGGCCTCCTCTATAATGCACTCATAATCATATATTTATATATATATATATATATATATATATATATATATATATATATATATATATATATATATACATATATATACACACACACACACAGGATGTGGCCTCCTCTATACTCAGGGCGTACCAAGCGGTTGGCGAGACCGGCGCCCACCAGGGGCGCAGGCCAAGGGGGGGCGCAAAAAATTGCAGTGTTAGTCTAGTCGACGTCGCTGATATGATTATCCTGCACTGCTGTCTGCCTGCTGCTGCCTCTACAGTGCCCGCCCCCCCCCCCCCCGCCCGCAGCACACACTGTGGTGGCTAGGATCATGGAGGGGGAAGAAGGTAAATCCTCCTTCGCTCTGAATGCTGAAGCCTCAGCCACGCTTTCCGGCCGAGGGTCCAGCAAGCGGAGGAGGTTTTACCTTCTTCCTTCTCCATGCCTAGTGGATTGGCTCCACCCATCTGGCACCTCCTCCCTCCATGATCATCTTCTCCATTCAGGCAGCGCGCGCGCGTCGGTCACTCACCGTCTGTGCAGAGCTGCTCCACCTCTGATCTAAGGGGGGAGGGGCTCTAATCCAAAGGGGATTTCTAATCTAATGGGGATGCACTAATCTAAAGGGGGATTCTTATGTAAAGAAAGATTCTGATCTACAGGTGGACTGCTAATCTAAGGGGGGATCCTGATCTGATGGAAGATTCTGATATAAAAGAAAACTCCAGATTTAGGCCCCATGCACACGGGGCGTTTTTAACGCTGCTGTAAGTAGCGTCAGGCGTTTTCTTCTTGCAGCCTAAAAACGCCCCTCCATGTTATTCTATGGCCTCATGCACACACAGACGTTTTTAAGCTGTAAGTGGCCTAAGCGTTTTTCAGCTGCAACAAGAACCCACGGCCTGCGCGTTCTGAGGCCCAGCGTTAGAGTGTAAAAAGCGCTTGACGCTATTTAACACTACTTAACGTTTTTATCGGCGTTTTAGAAATGTGATTGGTCACTGTAATGGAGTAAAAACACAGGAAATGCATTTTTACATTTCCCAAGTGTCCTTTGCTCAGCCGTGTGGGTGGTGTGTCTCTGTGGTCATACAGGAGAGAGGGACAATGGCTGCAGACATAGGTCAGACAGAGCTGATCTCTGCCGTTGAGGCTCATCCTGAGCTATGGGATGTCTCCCATCCTTTTTACAGCGATAGGATAAAGAAAACCAAATTATGGATAGATATCTCAGAGGCACTAACACCAGGCTGGGACAGAGAAGAAGGAAAGAAGTTTTTCTGTATAATTACAAAGAATGCATATTAACCTTACTTCACCTTTCTTAGGCAAAATATTCCAAAAGAGATGGAAGTCCCTCCGTGATCGGGTCAGGAGGGATCTGACTGAGGAGGAAAAGGCGAACACTAGTGGTGCAGCTGCCTCCCACAAAAGACCACACATCTACCACAACCATCTGGCATTCCTGCGTCAAGCTATGATAGACAGCAGTAGAGAGTAAGTTGCACATACTGTATTTTTGACTTACACATAGGGGTGCTCAGAGCATCGTTTTCTGTGAATATATTGCTATTCTGCAGCCATTTTTTTTATATATTTTTTAGGACAACATCTAATATTGCTGACATGACACAGGATGCTAGACAGGAGGTGGTGGAAGTACCGTCTGAAGACAGACCCCCCAGTGCTGCCACTGAAAATAGTGACATGACCATGTCAATCCAATCCAGTGGATCTCATGTCTTCGATGAATCCACAATACAGGTTAGTGTCTGTCTGCCATTCTGTTCTTCATTGTATGTGACAAACTGAACCTTTTTCTTTCTTAACAGGAATCCAGGGACCTGGAATTTCCACTGGAAGACATTCCCGATAGTGGTGTGGCGCGTGGCCGTGGCGAGGTAACTGTCCGTGGCAACGAGGTGTGTGTGCGTGGCTGTGGCGCTGTGCGTGGCCGTGGCCGCAATCAGCGTCAGAGGGGTGGCGGTATTGTCCTTCAAAACGAGGACGGGGTGTTAGCGTTGCTGCAGGAAGTGCGGCAGGAGAGGCGCAGTGTGGATGTCTTCCTGGATCCTGGCAACGCACGCGCCGCCTTCTGCCGCACTGCATACCACATCCTGGAGGACATTGGGGGACCCGAAGAAAAGCTTTGTATGGATCGCGTGCTCGCTATTCTAACCCAATATCGGCATGCTAAACTAAGTGGTGGCCCGCCACCACCAAACGATCCATACTTTTCTTGATCCCCCAATGCCCTCTGGGACCTCAGCAACGCTAACACCCCACTTCCAATACCGCCCCCCTCCGCAACGCCACCTACCTACCTTGTCCCCTCCGCAACGCCACCCAACACCTGTCTTGTCCCCGTCCTCCTATTTCCCACCCCACTCCTCCATTGATTTTTCCCAACCACCTACCCATTACCCACAGCAAAACTTACCTGGACCCCCTTACCACCATGAGGTTGCGCATGAACGACAGCCCCAAGCCACCCACTTGCATCCTGATATTAGCTACCCACATGCCAAATCACTGCGGTCAAGTCATGATGATCAGTCAGGATACACGTATCAGCATCTGTGATTTTTTTTTTTTTTTTTTTTTTGCGTTTATTGAATAAAAGCCTTTTGTTGAAAAGATATTTTGCCTTTTTTTTTTTTTTAGTTGTATGTTGTAAAAGAAGTACATCTGCACAGGCCGGTAAGGGCTGGCACACACTTGCCACATGCAGAAGGAAACCCCCCTCCTTCTTCCGCATGTGGCAAGTGTATGCACAGACCAGGGCTGGCACACACTTGCCACATGCAGAAGGAAACCCCCCTCCTTCTGCATGTGGCAAGTGTATGCACAGACCAGGGCTGGCACACACTTGCCACATGCAGAAGGAAACCCCTCTCCTTCTTCTGCATGTGGCAAGTGTATGCACAGACCAGGGCTGGCACACACTTGCCTCATGCAACATTGAACTGGAACAATGGAAGAATGATAGACATCAAAAGAACTGACATAAATGTTTAATAAAAGCTGTATGTGAAGATATCACAAAGTTTACAAGATGAATGATTTTAGACAAAATTATCCTGCCATGCCACTTCCCCATCAGGCGAGACAAAGAAATCCGCAAACTTATCTCTGATGGTCATGACTCGTGATGTTGTTCGCAAGTCCATAAACTGCACGCGGTACATGGGGTTACGTGGCTCTGGTTCAACGGTGCTCCTGTCGCTTCTCCTTAGGAAATTGTGCAAAACACAGCAGGCCAGGACAACCTTGATGGCATTGTCAACATCCAGTTGCATACATGACAGCAAAACCCTCCATTTTGCTGAGCACACACCAAACGCACACTCCACAACACGACGAGCACGGCTCAGCCGATAATTGAATATACGTTTGGTATGACTCAGTCCATAGCCACTGTATGGCCTCATCATATTTTCTGCAAGTCCAAATGCTTCGTCGGCCACCATGACCAATGGCAAGCTTGGTTCCTCTGTACACGGTAGCGGCCTGCTTGTTGGTATGTTGAGTCGTCCTTCGTGTAGCCGACGTCCAAAGGCCGATTCTCGAAAGATGCGGGCATCACCCTGGCTGCCATATGCTCCTACATCAACAGCAAGGAATTGAAGATGGGCATCAGACAATGCCAGGAGTACCACAGAAAAATATTTCTTGTAGTTATAGTATGCAGAGCCGGAATGGGGGGGCTTCTTCACCCTGATGTGTTTTCCATCAAGGGCACCGATACAGTTGGGGAACTGAGTTTTCTCCCAAAACTCATCGACAACTGCTTCCCACATCTCTTCAGTCGGCTCCGGCATGATCACCTCCTTCAACTCCTCCCATATTGCCGCACATGTTTCATTAACAATTTTGGCCACCGTGGAGACACCTAGCAGAACAGGGCCGGCCTTAGGGGTGTGCGAGCCGTGCGGACGCACAGGGCGCCATGGTCAACAAGGGCGCCGTGCGGCCATCACAGCTCGCAGAAGATCAGGCACAGCGGGAGGTAAGCGGAGACCGCGGCCTGGACAGGGTTAACACAGGCCGTGGCCGCCGCTTACCTCCCGCTGTGCTTCGGTCACCTCACCTACTGCTGCTGACAGTCTGAGGTGAGCTGTGTATCACACACAGCTCAGCCTCCGATCCACCACGGTGACAGATTCCCTCCTCCCTTCAGGGATCGTCAGAGTGCAGACAGCGTGAGGTCTCCTTCAAAAAATGTAAGGGGGGTCTCTGATGAGGGGGGCTGTCTCTGATGTGGGGGGCTCTGATGTAAGGGGGCTTTTTGTGGGGGGGTCTGTGATGTAAGGGGGGCTCTCTGATGTGGGGGGGGCTCTGTGTGGGGGGGCTCTGATGTAAGGGGGCTTTTTGTGGGGGGTCTGTGATGTAAGGGGGGCTCTCTGATGTGGGGGGCTCTGTGTGGGGAGGGGGGCTTTGTGTGGGGGGGGGGGGTCTGTGATGTATGGGGGGCTCTGATGTAAGGGGGCTTTGTGTGGGGATCTGTGATGTAAGGGGGCTCTCTGATTTAAGGGGGCTCTCTGATGTAAGGTGGGCTTTGTGTGGGGGGGTCTCTGATGTAAGGGGGGCTTTGTGTGTGTAGGGGGTCTCTGATGTTAGGGGGGCTTTGTGTGGGGGGGTCTATGATGTAAGGGGGCTCTGTGTGGGGGGGTCTCTGATGTAAGGGGGGCTCTTTGTGTGGGGTCTCTGATGTGAGGGGGGCTCTAATGTTAGGGGGGCTTTGTGTGTGGGGTCTCTGATGTAAGGGGGGCTTTGTGTGTGGGGTCTCTGATGTGAGGGGGGTTTTGTGGGGGGGTCTCTGATGTGAGGGGGGCTTTGAGTGGGGGTCTCTGATGTGAGGGGGGCTTTGTGTGGGGGGTCTCTGATGTGAGGGGGATTTGTGTGGGGGGTCTCTGATGTGAGGGGGGCTTTGTGTGGGGGGTCTCTGATGTAAGGGGGCTCTGTGTGTGGGGTCACTGATGTGAGGGGGACTTTGTATGGGGGGTCTCTGATGTGAGGGGGGCTTTGTGTGGGGGTCTCTGATGTGAGGTGGGTCTCTGATGTGAGGGGGGCTTTGTGTGGGGGGGTCTCTGATGTGAGGGGGGCTCTGCGTGGGGGTCTCTGATGTGAGGGGGGCTCTGTGTGGGGGTCCCTGATGTGAGGTGGGTCTCTGATGTGAGGGGGGCTCTGTGTGGGGGCTCTCTGATGTAGGGGGGCTCTAAATTAAGAGGGACTTTGTGTGGGGGGTCTCTGATGTGTGGGGGGTCTCTGATGTAAGGGGGGCTAAGTTATAAGTGATCATAAAAAAGAAAAGTCAAATAAAGTGCAAAAAAGGTGCAAGAAAATGCGCGCGGGGGGCGCCACAGGATTAGCTTGCACAGGGCGCATGAACACCTAAGGCCAGCCCTGTAGCAGAAAATAGTGGTGTAAGGAGACAAAGCGTTGGCCAGTAGCAAGAAACCTAAAATAAAAATTTAAAGAAAAAATTATTACATATTACATAAAAGAATATATCTATATATATATATATATATATATATATATATATATATATATATATATATATATCTTTCAAAAATACATTGAAAATATGTTTTAACTAGGACCTCACCACCTAACCCTCTTAACCATAACCCAAGTACTAACCCTAGACAAAACACCCAAAAATGATTTCACTTACCGAAGTGTCACAAGCAGCCTTTCCTCCGGTGACACACTGCTTCGCATGTTCGTGTCCATCCTGGATAGCCTTGGCCTGAGCTTCTCCAGCAGGTCATCGAAAAGCGGAACGGACATACGTGAGAAGTTGTACCACTTGTCCGGATACATGCGGAGTTGGGTGTACATGGTGGTAAAGTACCCCACGGACAGACGCTGCGACATGACAGGATGCACCCAGAACCTTCGCCGTGTTCTCCTCTCATTCTCCTCCTCCAACTGTCTCCTTCTACGCATCCTTCTCAAGATGATGAGCAGGATCGCCTCATCAACCTTCTGCATAACAGGATCCATGACTCAGAAATGAAAAAATACTCCGAAAATACAAGAAACACTCTCAGCTGATCTGAAAATGCTCTCTCCTCTCTCTCTCTCCCACCAAAATGGCATCGACACATTGCATTGTGGTTATTTTGGGTGTGGAAAATGGAGGAGGACTATTTTTTTTAAAAAAACGCTGTTTAGCGCTGACGCGCCTTAATGCGGCTTAACGCTCATTAACATAATTTGACAAACGCTGTTTAACGCGTGTTTTTACACGCCGGTTTTTCCCGGCGTCATAACTAGCTTTGACGTACGTTTTTTTGAACGCCCCGGGTGCATGGGGCCTTAAAGGGGACTTTCATCTAAGTAAAATGTGATCAAAAGGGGGACTCTTGATCTAGGAGGGGACTCTGGTCTAAAGAAAGATTCTGATCTAGGGGAGATTTCTGCTTTAAAAGGGGGACTCTCAACTAAAGGAAGACTATGATCTACAAGGGGATTCTGAAAACAGGGGGGACTCCTGATATAAAGAGGGATTCTAATTAAAGAGGGGGACCTCTGATCTAAGGGGGGCCTCTGATGTGAGAGGGGACTAATGTAAGGGGGAACTCCGATATAAAAGTAGTCTGAGGACTGGAAGGTTTTACCCCCTTAATGACCAGGCCATTTTTTGTGATACAGCACTGCGTTACTTTAACTGACAATTGCATGGACATGCTACGCTGTACCCAAACAAATTGAAGTTACTTTAGCTGACAATTGCATGGTCATGCGACGTTGTACCCAAATAAATTAATGTCGTTTTTTCCCCCACAAATAGAGCTTTTGGTGGTATTTGATCATTTCTTTTATTTTTTGCGCTAAAAACAAAAAAAGAGCGACAATTCTGGAAAAAATAGGGTGGAGCGCCGATACAGCTTCTCGCCAAGGGCGCTGGAGACCCTAGGTACGCCTCTGTCTGTACCAGCTGAAAATGTTCTTCGAAACAATGAAAAACAATGCAGCCAACACCACTAAGAACTGGTGAGCTGCAATACAATACATTTATTTGGTTTAGATTTATTTAACTGATTACACTCAGATTATTTCAGTCTGAATAATAGGAAAATGTGTTATGATTATTTGGTAACATAGCTATTGTATTCTGCACTGCTTTGTTAAATACGTCTTCTAGTGTCATACACAGCTAAATATGACTGAAAAATGTAATATATTTTTTTAAAAGGCTTGTTAATAATTATAGAAAATTTCCAGAGAAGCACTTTTTATTGTAAAATGTGTGGGTTTATGCTAGCAGTGCGACCTGGGGGTAAGGTAGCGCTCTCCTTGACGTGTGAACAGTGACACCAGGTCTGATCAGTCACATTCCTATGTTATAAAATGCATGCCATGTACATTCTCATGAACTGAAGACTGTTGTAAAATTAGTACCTGACTTACAGGAAGCGGGTACCAAAAAAGTTATAAAGGTAAGTCCGCATTGGCCAATTAGGACAGTTCTGGGTTTTTTGCATCATATTCGTTTTTGCAATCTCCAATCATTTGGCCTACTTTATCGTTTGCTCCCACCCCCTCATCTATAAAGTCAGCTGTAAGTGGAGATTTCTGCATTTATGGTCTGATAAGATATTCAGCTCATATTCAGGACCAGGCATACAAGCACAAATGAAGCTACACTTTGTCATTGCATTGGCTGTTCTTATCCAGTATGCAGGTAAGTTGCTGCAGATTGCAATTAGTAAATCAATAATAAATAATGTGTACACTAATACTGTATTTTTGATTGCAGCTTGACTTTCTATATCTACACAAATAATTTAAACATTTTCCTCATCTATACAGAATAATTGTATTATTTAATATAAACTTAAATATTTTCAGTTTTGCTATAACTGTGAAGAATGTATTGTATTATGCTCCAATAAAGTAGTAGAATCTACAGCTGAATGAGACTCTTCCTGTGCCCATGATTCAATTCATGGTTACATCAATGGATCTCTTCTTTATGTAAATTGGGTGGCAGGGCTGGATGCAATGGACACACTGGGCAAAGTAAAGAGGCGGCTTTCCTTAGATAATTATCAAGCAGAAATGTTTCATTATCAGAAGAAAATGCAGTTTTCTAACTAAAACTCATTTAGACATAGATTTATATTAATACATTTGTCACAAAATTCTAAGCCAGGTTAGGAACAGTAAAATGTAAAAATATTCTGGGTGATGGTGGCCATACACTGTTCGAGGAAAATTTTCCATCACAAAACAATTGACTTCTCTCGAGCCGGGACAGCCACACACTGACAGAAATTTGGCTGGTCCCTGCTGATCTGTCTAAATTTAATTCAGTGTGTGGCCATCGCTGCTTGACAGAAATCAATCATTGAGTTCTGTTGTAGTAACATGTTGGAGAATTATCCCCGATCAGAAGCTGCAGCCAATCAGCTGCAACCCCTGATCAGTGTATTCTGACAGTGGCAGGTGCTGTGGTCAGAGAACAATGTCCCGGTGAAGAGGATTTCTCCATCCACCTCATTTAGATGGAGAGAAGAAAAAAAAAATTACTGATGTATGACCAGCCTAAAAGAGGTAATACTAGCAATAGGCCTACAGACTCCAATGTAATGGTTATATGGTGATGCAAATGATCAGCAATACGCTGATCCATATTTGCATTGCCAACATTTCCTCTATAGCTTGATGCTTGCGCTCCAGTCAGTGAGGTTGTTTTACCTGGCAAAGTAAATGTTCCCTTAGCTTAGTGAGTAAATGGAGATTGCGTTCACTCCAATCGTCCTATTATGTGTAAGCAAAATAATGTACTTTAATTCCTTTACACATGATTGGGTGTTCTGAGTTTGCTTTATTTACTATGCCAAATGAACATTCACTTCACTAAGTAGACATTCTCTATACCCTAGTAAATGATCACAAAAGAGCTATTCAGAGTATAAGGGGGGTCTAGCCCTCCAGTTGTCAAGCATCTGTCTGGATCTTTAAGGTTTCTTAAGGTTTTCTTCTTTTTCTGTTAATTTTTGCCTTCAGTACAAGGATAGAAAGCATTAGGAATTTTTGAGCTCTATCATATTGATCTCATTAAGAAACACTTAAAAACTGTACTAATGAGATGAAAATCGGATGTTGTATTACGGACGACAAAAATGTTATAGCCTGCACATCAGGATTTTGTCAGCCGAAAAGTCGGAGTTTGCTGTCGAAAGCACCATACTAACAATCTGAAAATCGGCAGATCGGTCGTCGGATGAAATTTCCCTTCAGATTTTCTTATCGTGTGAACAGGCCTTTAGCCTGGCCATGCACTGATCACATTTTGGATGGGTCCTGATTCCTGATACAGATGCAGCCGCAGTCCAGAGATTTTGATAGCCAGCAGGACCGGCTGTCAAAGTACAATAGTCACAGCGGGAGATTAATTCAACTGCACCGTATAGCAATGGACAGAGGAATGTGTTAGATGTTTTTAGTTCAGCCTGCAGGCTCAAACAAATCTAATTGTGAATGGCTGGAGTATGGAAGAGATAATGGGGGATATTTTATTGAATTACCCATATCCAAATGGCATGAAAGGCAGATTGTACACAGATCACATACTTATTTTAAATAAACAGTGATTTAATATAGTGACATAAATACAGAATCACATTAATCAAAACAATGCTGGTTGTTTCTTTATTCAGAGATTTTATAGTCCTCATATACAGTTACAAATATTACAAATATACACACTTGTATAAAGTACTCAAAACCCATACTTGAGTAAAAGTACAAGTGCTCGATTAAAAAGTGACTTGAGTAGAAGTGGAAGTGCTCGATCAAAAAGTGACTTGAGTAGAAGTACTAAAGTATTCAACATTTTTTGTACTTAAATATTGCAAGTAGTTTTTTTTTTTAAATTTTGCTACTCAAGTACTGAAAGTAAAAGTACCAGTAGTTTTTTCAGAATATATTTTCAAAGGTGCAGGAATCAAACAGGTGCTATTCCAAATAATAGGTGCAGACTCCCACCACCTTGTGGATTTCCCCCTTACCCGGCGGATAAAAGGTAAGTGCAAAATAATATCCAAATAGACTCTTCCACTGAAACAAAACTGCAAAACCTGTGCTCTCAACTTCCAGTGAAAAAAGCAAAATCAGCCTCTTACCAGAAAAAAGGTCTATGTACGCTTGTGACTCTCCTTGGTTGGGGGAGGTTATTTTTCCCCTTAACAGCAGATATGTAGACCATTTTATTTATACATACAGAAGCATTTATTTTCGTATGCGCTGATGATACACATTTTTTTGAACTTCATGAAACCTGCCATCTACTGTTCTGGCAGTGGTAATTTTTATAATAGGAACGAGTAACTATGCAGCACAAAAAAAAAATATCGGAGTAGAAGTATTGAAATCATAGAAAAAATGTAGTGAAGTAAAAGTGGAAGTAGGAGAAAAAAATTCTACTCCAGGAAAGTACAGATACCGCCTTTCGGTACTTAAGTACAGTAGTGAAGTAGTTCTACTTAGTTACTATACATCTCTGCAAATATACACATTTCAATTGAACATAAATTGTGTGTGTGTTATACTGTGTGTATGTGTATATATATATATATATATATATATAATGTATTGATTATTATACTTGTCACTCTGGAACATAATGCTTGACTCTCCTTTCTTTTTTCCCCATTTCTAGGTGCTCAGTGCATAGTTTCCTGGTTCAATCATTTTAACCGTAAGTGCAATACATGTTTTAAAAGGACAGAAAAACTGCATAATAGGCCAAACATTAAACTATTAAATATTACGTAGCAAAGTATAAACACAGATATTTAGAAGATGCAGTATGACTATAAATTACCACTTTTCATAGCCAGACTGTTAGGAATCAGAACCAGTATTTATTCATCAAATCAATCAATTACAAATACTGAACAAAAGCACATAGGAATTTCTTAGCTAAAAAAGTGCACCTCTCCCCTTTGGGAATCATTAGATTGCTGCACCTTCTTCCCAGGTGTCTCCAATATATATTGAAAAATTAAAAAAACAACTCTGTTACATCAGTGATCACTCACATACCAATCGCTGTTTATCACAATTTTGACTCCAATGATTAGACACCCTCTTTAAGGTCTTATACAGCCAGATCAAGCAGTCTCATTACCCAAAAAACCAACAACCATAAATCAATGCTCGCTCCTTAAGCTGGCCGTACACTGATTGAAACTCTGTGTGCTCAGCAGAGACTGGCTGAATATTGATCAGTGTATGGCCATCCTACTTTTTGAAAAGTTGAAGGGACATGTTGGAGAATTTATCTCCATCAGCAGCTACAGCCACTGATTATTGCATTCTAACATTGGCGGGTGTTGCTCTCAGAATGAAATTTCCCAGCAGGGGGGATTCCTCCATCCACCTTGTTTGTGTAGAATCTGCTTGTGTTTTTTTTTTTTTTTTTTCGTGCAACCCACTGGCTAAATGAAAAAAAAAAATCAACTGTGTATCACCAGCTTTTAAAACAGCTAAGACAATCGGGGGATATTTACTAAAACTGGAGAGAGCTAAATCTGTTGCAGCCGTGGAGAGAAACCAATCAGCTCCCTGGTTTTATTTCCAAAGCTTAATTAAACAAGCTGAAGTTAGAAGCTGATTGGCTATCATGCACAACTGTACCAAATTCTGAGTGCTCCAGCTTTAGTAAATCCTCAACACCCCCCCCCCCCCCATGCATTACAGATATGCAAACACAAATCTCAGGTTCTTTTCTATTTTTTGTTTTCCCTACAAACGATACAGTACATAACTTCTGGAACATGAACTGATCACATGACCAATTCATTCCAACAACGAGAACCTGCTGATTCTTGCTGCCAAATTGCGGCGCCCACCGCTACTGGGCTGCGAGAAAGAGGCTATATGTACACATAGGCTTTTACAAGACTTTAGAAGCTGCTGCGGTTAGGGGAGGTTTAGCCTTAGTTTGAACGTTGGCCGCAAAACGCAGCAAAATCACGGTAAAATGGCACCTCCATTTTGCTGCGTTTTGCATTTTCCCTTGGCCAGCGGTCAACCTAGTCTGTGTGTACACGAGCCCTACATTCTGACAGCTGTCGCTGTCTGCACATATTGGGTGCAAATAGCTGCAGCTGTCAGCAGTGGCTGTCGGATTTATATTCTGTACAAATAAATGGCCAGTGCTGCTGCTGTTCACAAACAATGATCTGAGCAGGTTGGAAGGGGTTAAAGTTCAAATCGTGTTAGGATTAGTGGTCAGGAGCTGCGAGTGACCCTGTCAGAACAGGGCCACTTGTAAAAAAAATTGCATACTTGTAATATAGGAGGTATTACCATTCTTGCAGCCCATTTTTAATGTTTGGAATAGTGTAGGAAAGAGTTAAAACGTTTGTTAGTTCAATTTACGGGAAAGGTTATATATGTTAGATTGAAGGGCGAGGGACAGGTTTAGTGCAAATCCCATAAGTATTAAGGATAGGTGTTAGGGTCCTTTCACATGGGCTTTCTGCCCGGCGGACTCCATTTTACTCAGCGGGGGATCAATCCGCCGATCCCCGCCCTACAGGTGGATGACAGGTCTGTCTCTGCTTACTTTGCAGAGACAGACCTGTCAGATCCCCCCTCTCCTCTATGGGAGATTTGGATGAAAGCAGACCGACTGTCTATTTTTATCCGATCCTATCCAATCTGATCCTCCAGACGGATAGAAAATAGGGTTTCCATCCGTCTGGATTTCACGGACAGGATCGGATAGCAGCGGGTGTCAGCAGAGATGTCACCCTTGACATCCGCTGCTCCATAGGGGTGCATGGAGTGTCCGATCAGGTCCGCCTGAAAAACAAACAGGTGGACCGGATCGGACCCTTTCACACTAGCGGACCGTTCAGATCCACCTGTCTGTTTTTTTGGCGGATCTGAACGGATGCCCCATGCATCTCTCTGGGGCATCGGATGTCAGCGGAGACATGTCCGCTGACATCCGATCCGGTCCGTAAAAATCCAGACGTCTGGAAACCCTATTTTCCATCCGTCCAGCGGATCGGATCGGATGGGATGAGAACATACAGACGGTCCGTTCTCATCCGATCCCCCATAGAGAAGAGCAGGGACCTGACAGCTGTGTCTCTGCACACAGTGCGGAGACAGAGCTGCCATCCGCCTGCTCAGCAGGGGATCGGCGGATCGATCCCCTGCTGAGAAAAACTGAGTCCCCCGATGGACCGCCAGGTGTGAAAGGGGCCTTAGGGTGTATCATTCAAATTAAAGTATATGTGTATCCAAAATTTAAAAAAAAAAATGCTGCCTATGTAAAATAGTTCTATAAACTTACAGTTCATTCTCAGCTCTCTTTTCCACACACAAATGTCTGCACAATGTTTGGATTCCTAAATATCCCATACACACGATCGGAAAATCGGACAACAGATCGTTCTTTTTTTTTTTTTTTTTTTTTTTTTTTGCATGCTAGTCACATATCGAACAGTAAACTAAAGTTATGAAAATTCTTGTACGACAGAATTAAAAAAATTGGAAGTGATGTAATGTGTTGTATTTTCGAACTGGACTGATTAATTGAAAATCGTATGATCTGGTATCGTACAAGAAATTTTTTTTTGTGCTTACCTATCGGATAATTTTGCAATAATTGTCGTAATCGGCTCTTGAACGCTGTATACCAACGATCCAATTATCATACGATCGCTTTGAACGTGGTATTTTTCATCCGATTTTCAGATCGTGTGTACGGACCTTAGAAGTGATGTTTTATATATATTTGTATCTGCTTTGTGTGGTCACTTTTTATGGCTTTCAAATGCCTGTTAACTCCCATTTATGTCAAGTGATTTTTAAGCTTAGATACTCAGACCACGTTTAGCAGCATTGATGTGCGTCAGTTAACTGGGTAATAATTCTAGGAATAATATTTCTTGACAGCGGGTTGGAGAACTAGGAACGCACACAGTTGCACATTCCTAGTTCTCAGCTTCTGGAAACTGCAAACATTATTTGCACAAGTTTATGTTCAGTTTTGCAAATACTGTTTGCAGTCTCAGTGATATTGAAGGTGTTTTTGAGCCATGTGACTTGATGTGAAAAATGACCAAAGCCCCATACACACGCACCGATTGTTGGCCGTAAATTTTCGGCCAATGTCCGATCGGCCGATTGTCGGCTTGTTAGTATGATGCTTCCGACAACCGACTGCGACTTTTCGGCCGAACAAAATCTGGTGTGCATGCTATAAAATTTTTGTTGGCCGTCACCAGAACGGCCAATTGTTCGTCAGTCAGTACAAATTTCAGCCGACAAAAGTCAGATGAGCAAGACTGGGCATGCTCAGAGAAGAAAAAACACACGAAAAGTAAACCAGAACATGACATCACTTCTGAAGTTGGTTGTTGTTGGCCGACAAAATTTGTGTGCAGTCTAGAGCACATTTTAACCAACACAACAACACTGGACAAAAGACGGCCGATCGGTCGGCCAACAATCGGTGCGTGTGTACGAGGCTTTACTGCAGAGACTCCTGGTATCTGACATCTTTTTCTTCTCTTCCAGCTTCTCTTCCCAATATTGGTGTTTGCAGCTCCTGTTCAGGAGGCTGTTATGAGGGAAATCTCTGTTCATGTAGTGATTATAGTACCTGTCTTCCGGATGTAAATGTACCATGCAATGTCCAGGATCTCAGCTTCTGCTGTCCAGATGGCTTATACTACAGTGAAAGTCTGTCCTGTTGCACCGGTAAGTATTTTCAACATCAGTTGGAAGTGTACTGAGTCTGACCGTTTAGGATGTGTCATTTTAAACAGATGTTTTTATGCTCTGTCCTCCGCAGCTACTCCTATCTGTGTATCACCATGCACTACAGATGAAACATGCAATAATGGAGTGTGTGAATGTAATACCGCCATGTACCAAGATCTGAGTAAGACTTTGTTCATTTTCCTTATTTTGCAATGTCAGTCCAGTAATTTACCTTTTACAGTATGTGTTTGGTGGGCGTATTTTTAAAATTATGTTTTTTTCAGTGTATATGTCATCTTTCCTATGGTTTTTACAATTTGACATGCTTTGCTCTGTCATGTTTTTGCTATTTTATTACATATAGAAATTTCTAGATTAACCATTAGATGGAGCTCTTAGTTGCTCAATATTATTATTTGTTGCTTAAAGTACACTAACCATCAGAGTAATATGGGGATTGACATTGGTGGCTATTTTCAAAATGCTGGTTTATAAATCACTGACCTGAAACAAGCATGCAGAAATATACAAATATAGAAAAATCAGAGATCCTGATATTTTATATCTGTTCTTGGTTAGTGATTGAAGCCAAAGCATCAAATGTGACAGCCAGGAAACCAGCATTTTAAGCAGCTAGGCTCAGCAATGGCAGCCCACATAACCTTTACCAATTGGGCATTAGGATACCAACCACACAGGGAGAGCATTGTTTTAAACAAACCATGGACTTGCAATGTGAGAAGGACCAGTAAGGCCCCTTCCACACTTGTACAACTCCAAAGTTGCGCCGACTTTGGAGTGCAACTTTGGTGCAACTTTGATGGAACTTTGAGGCAATTTTGGATGGGTGCAACTTGGATACAACTTTGACCAGTTTTAATGGACAACTGTTGCACCCAAGTTGCAATGTAAAACATTCAGGTATGACTTTCATGCAACTTCTGAGGGTTAACATTGAAGTCTATTGCCCTCAAGTTGCATGAAAGTCGGACCAAAGTAGTGCATAAACTACTTTGAAGTTGCTGCAACTTTAAGTTGAGTATATATGAATGGGTATCATTGGAAAACATGGGGAACTATAAGTCCTGCAAAGTTGCATGGCAAGTTGCACAAGGGTGGAAAGGGCCTAAAGCGCAACCATTTTGCAGCACTGCAAATAATAAAATAGAGTCGGTTTATCTAATGAGAAAATATGGCTGGACATATATTAAGACACTAGCACACACTAATAGGTTTATTTACATCAAGCTGCTCTCTTTTACATTGAAACATTAGTACATTCCTATAAAGTTGATGACATTATCCCTAACTAAATGACATTTCGTTTGCTAAAGCACAGTGTATCCTACATAATAGACATTTAAAAAAAAATATTTGGTTTCACCTTTTTTTTATCATTTCTGCATCTCAGTGATGCAGATCCCATGCAGCCTCTTTGCAGCCACTTCATTTCTATAAGCATGTACTGCAGCATTGACTGAATTTCACAGGGGGACTTTCCATACGGTGACATCAGTCGTCTGTGCCTGCATAATGTGTGTTGGAACGCCCCCTATTCATTTCCATTAGAATCTCGTGTGACAGGGAGACAATGCAGCATCACTACTGTTGTCATCCTATTCAGGACGTGCCTAATCCAAGACTT